>NW_007583019.1:0-1143 GCF_000690725.1 Stegastes partitus
ATGGTGCAGCCTCTTAAGCTCTCATTTGATTTTTGCAGAATATATATTATAGATATATGAGAGAACATAGAATCATGAATTAAAGTTTCCGTACACTTGCGAAGATCATGTAGATTTATCGCACAGTCAAATGTATTCAGACCCGTCCATTAAAGAAAAAGTAAAATTCACAAAAGTCACTCAAATAACTAGAAACTGAACAAAGTAATAATAAATAAAAATTTGCTAAATTATAATCTAGTGAAATAAGATGTTGAAAAAAAATAATTTAAAAAAATTATAAACATTTTAAATCAGAGCACTTTGCTGATGAGCAGTGAAATCAGAATATCTGTCAACAGGTGCAGAAGTCCGATTTTTTATTTATTTTTTTTTTTGGATATTTCTATTGAACCACAATTCAAAACCAATGTCATGATTTTCATTGCATTTTTATTTATTATTACTTTTGTCAGTTTCAACATATTTCAGTTGTTTGTTTCCTTCGGTATGAATACATGTGAGGACGACTGTAGATCTTCTGTAAATATGATAAAATCAGCTCGGTCTAAAATATACATACAGCAGCTTTAACTGTCAGTTTTTGCGAAGTAAAAAGTCGTGTTAATCAAACTTTCTTACTTTCTCCTCTTAACTTTTCGTGAGTGATGACGTTTGACGACAGCTGATGACTCCTCTGAGGAAAAGTTAAACTAATTTCTATTGATTATATAATACTACTACTAATAATAATAATAATATTATTAATAATAACAATATGAGAGAATATACAGTCGTGAACAAAAGTTTACATACACATGTAAAAAACAAGTACGGTGAACTACAATTAATAATATAGAGAATAATAACTATAATTTTCTATATTGGAATCATTGAAATTCATGCATCCTTGCCAAAAATAAAAAATCATGCATTTTGGTTCTTTTATAGACTTATTATACTTTCCCCATTGCAGCATTTGTGGCTGAATCTCATGACTGCATCAAATGGGTCCAAATTAAATTTCCTCAAAGGAGTCAGCAGCTGTAGTCAGTCACTGACGAGAAGTAAATTAACACAACTTTCTACGTCATTAAACGGCTTTTTACATGAGATATTTCCATTCATAGTCTATTTTTGTAATATTATATATATTTTTACTTT
>NW_007583020.1:0-1143 GCF_000690725.1 Stegastes partitus
CCCTGAGTCAGCTGGGATAGACTCCAGCCCCCCACGACCCTAGTTAAGCGTAAGTGGTGTATAGATAATGGATGGATAATAGATGCGGCCTGAAGTGATGTGTTGACCATGGAAATAAGCAAACCTTCTCTCATGATGTTGCTTGTGAAGCTGGAGACGGTGCTCGGCTGTCACATCAACCTGGTTATCAACCCAGTTCAGACCAGTTCATGCGCAGACTGATGCAGACTTTGAAAGGCTTCATGATACCTTCAGTTGGACACGTGTGGACATCTGCAGACACCCACGAACCTGTAGCTGTAGTTGTTGATATTTTTCCAGTCTGTGCAAGTCTGCTTGGTCGACTGTTGCATACATGACAGTAGGTCCTATCTACATATTCTGAGCATTCATAACACTGCCAAACACTGCTGCCCATGATACACATGTAGTTGGAGTAATTTTACAGTAGATACGCATCAGTCTGCTGCGGAAACAGTCGCATTGTTCCACACAGGCCTCTGACGTAGATGTTTCTGAAAGGCTTTGTACTTTTTACAGACTATGGTTGGTGGTTACAGATGAGGCCACAGCACTGTGTCAACGAGGACAGTGATAGCACAGGATGTCTGGAGAAATTAGGATCTCCCCCAGTGTTTGGACATCACCATAGAAAAGTAGATCACTACTACTCCAACTACAACTCCTGAACAGAAGTAGCTTTAAGCACCATTTTTTGTGCCACATGTGCAGTTGCAGCGTGGACGGTCTATGTGGACAAATTTTGGGTCACGTGGACTCTCACAAACTTGGGAAGATAACAAAATTTACATCACACATTCGTTTGCATGCATTTGATTTAAGTCTATCCAGGGTTTCTGAGTCTCGCTATAAGCAGAGGTGGGTAGAGTAGCCGAAATTTTTACTCAAGTAAGAGTACTGTTACTTCTGAATAATATGACTCAAGTAAAAGTAAAAAGTAGTCCTTCAAATATTTACTTGAGTAAGAGTAATAAGTATTGGTCATCTGGTGCCAGCACCGCCTCTTATAGGCTATAAGAGGCGGTGCTGGTGACCAATCACAAACATGGACACATGCTGAACTGAATATTTCTCAGAAGAAAAACAGGCTCTAATTTTAAACCAATCTAAGAAATTTACAAA
>NW_007583021.1:0-1142 GCF_000690725.1 Stegastes partitus
TCTATTAAGTGAAAAGAACAATGGCTCTGTTAGTGTATTACTGTCAGTGGAATATATAGGCATCAAAATTTTACATTAACTTACCAAAAGTACAGTTATTTATCATGCCGAATAGTTGATTTCAAGGATTCAAGGAACTTTATTTGTCGTGCCAGCTCACATTCACATGTTCAAATTTGTACTCAGGTCCCGTTTTTTTTTTTAAAGAAAAATAATAATAAATAATAAGTACAATAAAACAAGAGCAAAATATAAGTAAAATACAACAATAGAGTGTGGTAACAAATATAAAAAAATCTAACTTTAATTTAATAATACATGTATTATTGTTGTTACTGGATCAGAATTGTTGATTCATCAGATTCACTTTAATATCAGAGGTGGTGAAAATGGAACCAATTATAATAACTTTGTCCACTGGGAACACTAAAGTCACGTCATCTTGTCTCATCTTAACCCTCTGAGCCCCAAGATTAAACGGCAGGTTTTAAAAAATATGTTATCATTAAAAGATTTTTCCAAAATTGCATCATTTATCATCACCAGAAATTATAACAACTGAAAGAAAAATTCAATTTTTGACTCTTCTTGAACTGCTCCTCTGTGATGAGCAAAACTTCCCCAAACCTGAACTTTAAACCATGGCATTTTGTTGAATTTACTTTATTCTGTTTGTCTCATTTAAAAATTTGCCAAAAAAAATCAAATCAAAAAAGTTTGCACCAGATTCTGTAAAAAAATAAGAGGAAGCCATTAGTGACTCAGCTGCAACCAAGAGTCATGTGAAAAAACCCTGAAATTGAACATTTGTTTGTTCATTTTCTATGATTAATGCTGTTGTAACAGTGCTATAATGCAAAATCAGACATTTCTGAGTTCTCTTTGCTTCTAATCATGATGTTTCCTTAGAGGACTTTATGTTGCAGTGAGTAAAAAGGTGACAGGAGCAAAAATGCCCAGAAACCTGATGGGGCTACGTATTATCTGACTGAACAATCCCACAGCCTTGCTATCCGACATAAAAGAAGGTTTTACATTTAGTGTCGGATCATCGAGTCACGACTGTAACTAGAAATTAAAATTTTTGCATAAAGTCGTAGAATAGTGGAATAAGAGCTGCAATATTTGCCTCTGAATTGAGA
>NW_007583022.1:0-1142 GCF_000690725.1 Stegastes partitus
TTATTCATATTTTATATTATTAGAATTAACTGCAACTGATTCATTGTTAGAGCACTAATAGGCTCTAACAGATGTCGTAAATAAAATTTTAATGTTTTGTAAAGCACCGTGTAACTCCAATTTTAAAGGTGTTATATAAATAAAGTTTATAGTATTTTTTATTTAGATTTTGTATTTATATTTCATTTATTTCATTAAGCCTAAATTATATTTTTATTCCTGTATATGTTTACATAATTAGAATGAACAATTAATTAACTACTGCCGCTCTAACGGATGTCATAAATAAATATTAATATTTACTTCTTTACTATAAAGACACAAAGTGAATTCTGACCTATTTTCCCACCAAAATGGTGCATTTTACTGTTTGGTAAAGCTCCTTGTAACTCCAATTTTCATGAATAAAGTTTTGAATATTTTTTATTTAGATTTTGCATTTATATTTCCTGTATTTATTTAGTTTAAATTATAATTTTACTCATGTATATTTTGATATTATTAATTGTTGCAGCTCTAGTAGATGCCATAAGTAAATTTTAATATTTATTTCTTTACTATAGACACACAATGGGAATTTTAAAGCACCTTGTAACTCCGATTTTAAACGTGCTATATAAGTAAACTTTGGAGTATTTTTTATTCAGATTTTGCATTTATGTTTCCTGTATTTATTTTGTTTAAATTAGATTTTTATTCATGTATATTTTATATTATATTAATTGTTGCGGTTCTAGTAGATGTCATAAGTAAATATTAATATTTATTTCTTTACTATAGGGACACAAAGTGATTTTTGACCTTTTTTCCCACCAAACTGGTGCATTTTAATATTTCGTAAAGTACCTTGTAACTCCAATTTTAATGAATAAAGTTTATATTATTTATTATTTAGATTTTGCATTTATATTTCCTGTATTTATTTACCTTAAATGCTCATTTTATTCATGTATATTTTTACATTATTAATTGTAGCAGCTCTAACAGATATCAATAAGTAAATAATCATATTTATGTGGTTGCTATAGAGACACTCAGGTGAGTTCTGACCAGCTCCAGCAGCTCCAGCAGAACTCTGGATGCTGTGAGCTAACCGCTGCTCAGTGATCCTACAGGAGAAAGTGGAAGCTGAGAGGAGGGAC
>NW_007583023.1:0-1141 GCF_000690725.1 Stegastes partitus
ACTGCAATGAAGACAGGCTCTGTAACAGATCAGATTAATGAGAGTCACCAATAATGATAATCCTGGTTCTGATTGCTTCTAGCTGTTTGTAAGAGCCTTTCCTTTGAGTTTAGCATTAAACAGCTGCAGGATCCATCTGAGCATCTGAAAAAGAGAGCGAGCTGCACATTTACACGTGCAGCACAGCAGCGGAACAAGTCAGTGCTGGGCCAGGGGCGGCGCACATAACCGGGCCCCTTAAAGCCAATAAAACACATCGCTTTATAAAATATTGATTTTGGGTTTATTACTTAGATCGGTCCATTTAGTTGTTTTCCACATGTAGGTAACATATAATATTTCAGGGGGTAATAACATTACGCTCCATATCACTGATACGTCAGCGTGCATGAGACCCGGTAACACCAGAAAGATGCCGCGGAAATCACTTGTGCGCAGGCGAACAATGTGTCATTGTTAGCCAATCCTGTCCCGTGATTTGCATCATGTGGTAGCAACATGGCGCTTTTGTTTACGCATAATAGCCCAAGACACGTCATGTTTGCGGGCTGCAGGGTGACGCAGTTGGTAGCACTGTTGCTTCGCAGCAAGAAGGTTGCCGGTTCGCGGGCACTGGAATCTTTCTGCGTGGAGTTTGCATGTTCTCCCCGTGCAGCGTGGGTTCTCTCCGGGTTCTCCGGCTTTTTCCCCACACAGTCCAAAAACATGTTGAGGTTAATTGGTGATTCTAAATTGTCCGTAGGTGTGAATGTGAGTGTGCTTGGTTGTCTGTCTCTAAGGTTTGATAGACCGACGACCTGTCCAGGGTGTCCCCTGCCTTCACCCTAAGTCGGCTGGGATAGACTCCAGCGACCCTAGTGAGGATTAAGTGGTGTATAGATAATGGATGGATGGACATCATGTTTGCAAATGAGAACTGTTTCTCAAACATTTTTACTTGGTAAAATAAAATAAAAGTCCAAAAAAAAAAGACTCAATGCAACTGATTTTGTGCAGATGGATCACATATAAATAAAGACAATAAAATAAGAATAAAGGGTAAAACTCAATAAGAAATAAAGTCAGGGTGTCAAGCTCCACTTGACGAGAACTGGGTCTTTAGCAGTGACTTCAAAGTTTCTAAAGTATGAGCGCATAAAAA
>NW_007583024.1:0-1141 GCF_000690725.1 Stegastes partitus
TAAAGCGTTTTATATGAGAGAAGAAGGATTTTAAATTCTATCCTGGATTTTACAGGGAGCCAATGAAGAGAAGCTAATACAGGAGAAATATGATCATTCTCAATGGTTCCTGTCAGAACTCTGCAGCATTTTGTATCAGCTGGAGGTTTTTAAGAGAGTTACTGGGACATCGTGATAATAGGGAATTAAAATAGTCAAGCCTAGAAGTTAGAAATACATTGACTATTTTTTCAGCTTCACTCTGAGACAGGATGTTCCTGATTTTGAAAATATTGTTTAGATGAAAGAAGGTTGTCCGACACGCTTTATATGTATGATGAAAGACATATCTTGATCAACAATAACTCCAAGGTACTTCCAAGGCCATCTAGAGTAACTATCTGCTTAGACAGTGTGTTTCTGAGGTGTTTAGGGCCAAATACAATAACCTCAGTTTTATCTGAATTTAAATGAAGGAAGTTACAGGTCATCCAGACCTTAATGTCCTTCAGACATGCCTGGAGTTTAACTAACTGATTGGTTTTATTTGGCTTTATAGATAAATATAACCGAGTGTTGCCCGCATAACAAAGGAAATGTATGTAGTGCTGCCTAATAAAACTACCTGGAGGGAGCATGTAAAGTACAATAATAGTGGTCCTAACCCAGAACCCTGTGGAACTCCATAACTAACTCTGGTGTGGATAGAAGAATCATCATTTACATAAACAAACTGAAATCTCTCTGATAAATATGATTTGAACCAGTTTAGTGCAATTCTGGGCTGCAAGAACGCTTGGAGGTTAGCTGCTTCACCATGACAACGCGCCTGCTCACAATGCCCTGAGCATCCGACAGTTCCTGACTGAGAAGAACATCGCCGTGCTGAGCAACCTCCCTACTCACCCCACCTGGCTCCGTGTGATTTTTTCCTCTTCCCCAAGTTCAAGGAGGTCATCAAGGGGTTTTGAAGACGTGGACTACATCAAGATGGCTGTGAAGACGGAGCTGCAGAGAATCCCGGAAGAATCCTTCCAGAGGTGCATGGCAGCCTGTGTTAGACTCCTGGGGGATTTACCTCAAAGGGGAAAACTTGCAGTTTGTAGTTTGGATTTGAAATATATCTTTTGTGACACCAGTCCTGAAACTTTTCTGACACACC
>NW_007583025.1:0-1141 GCF_000690725.1 Stegastes partitus
TTTGTCGACTGGTGTGAGCAGAACCACCTTCAGATGAACGCCAGCAAGACAAAGGAGATGCTGATCGATTTCCACAGGAAACCCGCTCACACTCCACCGCTGAACATCCAGGGACTGGACATGGAGAGAGTGAGGACCTACAAGTACCTGGTGTTCACTGAAACACCAAACTGGACTGGACAGACAACACCGACTGTCTGTATAAGAAGGGTCAGTGTCGCCTATACCTGCTGAGGAGACTTGCTTCTTTTGGTGTGTGCAGGCCACTGCTGAGGACGTTCTGAGACTGTGGTGGCATCAGTGGTGTGCTGGGGAGGGGGGGGAGGAGCAGACTGATAAGAAGAGCCAGCTCAGTCTGTGGCTGCTCCTGGACTCCATGGAGGTGGTGGGAGAGAGGAGGGCCCTGGCCAGACTGTCTGCCATCATAGAAACACCTCCCAGCCTGCATCAGACTGTGAACTCCTCAGCAGTGCGTTCAGCGACACACTGTTACACCCAAAGTGTAAGAAGGAACGTTTCTGCAGGTCCTTCATCCCAACATCAGTCAGACTTTACAGCGCTGCACTATAGACTCCACTGGTACCTCTGGTACCTCTGGTACTGCTGCACTTTGTCCACCAATAAACCCACTGTGTGCAATAACCATGACTACCTCATCTTGTGTACGTAGTCTTCCTAAAAAAAAAAAATCTTCTGTATATAATGGGTTTTTTTTCTCTTGCAATATTTACAGTGTGATTTAATTGAATTTCCCTTCTGGGATAAATAAAGTATTTTTCATTTCATTCTGTTTCTCTGTTTCTGTTTCTTTCCTACTCTTTGCGCTGGGTGTTCCCAAAGTATTCTTGCACTGACTGGACACTTTTTTTGGAGCTGTTGTAACAGTGAACTTTCCCCACTGTGGGATCAATAAGGTTTATCTTTATCTTTGTCTTTTAACCAATCAGAGAGCAGCAGCTGGTGGCGTCACCTGTTTCTAGGAGCAGCAGTTTGCAGCTGAACAGCAGCAGAGAGACGGAGAGTCTGACGCCTCCTGCTGGAGCTGCACCCGAACATCTGCTCAGGTGAGACCCAGCAGCCAATCAGAGAGCAGCTGCTGCCTGCATCATCAGTTACCAGGAAGCTGGTAGTTGGACAGGTG
>NW_007583026.1:0-1141 GCF_000690725.1 Stegastes partitus
AGTGAACGTTAGCAGCGAGCTAACTGCTAACAGCAGCCAGACAGCAGCTAAACTCTGTGAACAGAATAATGCTAGTTAGCTGGTCGTCACTGAGCTAAGTGAGCTAAAGTTAGCTTTATGGTGACAAATAAAAAAACGTCGTGTTGTAATGACCTTTAGTAAACTTGCTGACATTGTTTAAATTAATCAAAACTGAGCTTATGTCAAATTTTAAGTTGAGCTCATGTTTGCTTGTTAGCTAACTTTTGCTAGTTGCTAACGTTAGCTGGTCATGAATCGTCAATTATAAAATAACTACTTTCCATTCAAATACAGCCAAGTTGAAGCTGATAATATTCCAACATTAAAACGTGTATTTGTCCTCTTAAACTGACCGTGTTCAGGGTTCTGCTGTCCGTTTTTCCTCTCTCACAAAGACAACACAACCGTTTGGTTTCTGAAGCTCGACGCTGCAGAACTGTTCAAGCCTCTGGTCTCACCGTCCAACACGTTTCACAACCTTAAAATGTAGAAAACACCAAAAAGTTAAGTTTCCTTCCCTGTGTGGAGCTATTCACTCGTCCCTGAACAGAAAAGTTATCCGTTAGCGGCTAAAATCTCTGAATGTGTCTGAAAGTTGAGCAGAAACGTCCCTAAACGGATACAGTTGGTCCTGTAGCTCTCACTCGAGAATCAAAATGGAGAGCATCCGGTGTTCAAGTTCAACTGGTGTTTGGTGAACGGAGTCCAGTCACAGCTGGAGCTGACTGTTGGAGCTGTGGAGCCACACCTGTCCCGCTTCTGCTACAACTAAACAACAGCAGCTAGAAAAGAGTTTAAAGTGTCGTTTACTGACCTTCAGACGGAGAAAAGAAGCCGCGACACAACTTCTGACAAAGTGAAACTTAAAGTGAGAAAAGGAAGCGCAGTGACGTCACTGTTGTCATGGCAACGGAGGCGGGAACGGACTACTTCCTGATCGAGGAGTTTCGCGTGAGTTGTAGTAAAACGGGACTTTATGAAAATGTTCTGGAGCAAACTACAGAATCAGTCCAAAGCCTGAGCTCCCAACGTGACACCATTCTATAAAGACGAGCTCTTTACTACAATATACAGAAGAAAGAAGAATCAAACACAGAACTGATGATTTAATTTCAAAAAC
>NW_007583027.1:0-1141 GCF_000690725.1 Stegastes partitus
GTTAGGGCTTCAACACAACCTTTTCCCACCAACATGTTCTTGTTCAACAGTTCTATTAACCCTTTGTGCATTAGCTTACACACTTCAACACGAAGTAACTGCTTGAAATTCATGATCAGACATGGTTTTGATTAATCACTCATAAACGCTTGTAATGGAAAAATACTGCATGAAGAACGCCAAAGCAAGTTTCACTGAGTTTCATTAAAGCTGAGTGGAAAGCTTACAGGCCCAATGAGAGGAATGTGTTCTCATAGGTAAAAGATTAGTGACCGTACAGGAGGAAGAGGAAGTTGTTCATGGGAAGAACATTATTGGGAACTTGTTGCATCCCATGTGTTTAGACTTTTTGATGTCTGATCCAATGTGTTTAGTCTTCTAATGTCTGTGGATGAGTGCACCCTGTACCCCCAGTTGTTGTTTTCCAGCATAGGATTGTTCTACTACCGTTGGAGTAAAGGCCACGCCTGTACATGTAGAAGAACACCACGCTGCCTGCACTCACGTGTACTCTCCTGCAGACTGCTTGCATTCTGTATGACCTGTACCTTCAAAGCTTTGAATAAAACAAGACAACTCGGACTGCTGGACTTTATCAAGATCATAGAAAATTTCCACAACACGCTTAAGCAGACTTCACATCATTACATATCTGGTGTCAATCAACAGTAGGCAAGATGACGGTTAAACATGTCTGGAAGTTTACTGTTGTCATATACATGCAGGTGAGATACAGGTGTGAAAAAGAAAAGGTAAACTGTATAATTAACAGGGATGTATGCTATTGATGATCAGTTCTTATATACTGAGCCAAAGTCTTGTAATTAGTTTTCGGAAACGAGGTTCAGAAAATCCCGTTTCCTGGTGATTTTTGGGGGGTCACCTCTCGTACTGGGCAGGATTGCTGTTGCAACAAGACATCATCAGTCGAGTGAAACTAACCTGTCTCACCACGGTCTGATGCCAGCTCACGTTCCCTATTAGTGGATGAACAATCCAATAATAATAATAATAATAATAATAATAATAATAATAATAATAATAATAATAATAATAATAATAATAATAATTCATTTTATTTGTATAGCGCTTTTCAAGAACTCAAAGACGCTTCACAGGATAAAAGCAAAGCAATAAAAGC
>NW_007583028.1:0-1140 GCF_000690725.1 Stegastes partitus
GACAAAGACGGTGGAATCTGGTGAGGACTCGACACTGAGTGGTTTACAGCAGATACAAAGGACTGAACGGCTCCAGCAGAGGTCAGTTTTTTACATTTTTCATGCTCGAGAATGGGAAAATACGCAAAGTTTTCTATCGAGGGTGATATCAGCACCCCAGGAAGTTCCTGTTAGTGAGAATATATGGATGGATCCACATTTCCTACTAAAATACAGTCATTGGTCGATAATTCACCAACTTTTGAGGCTCTGACATCAGTAGGATTCAAGTATAACAAGCCAAGCTTCCATTCTTTGGCTATTTTGGCTTAAAACCTGTTAAAGATGAGTCAAAATTCTCTAAAATGACTTTAAATTTTTCTAAAACTACCAACAAAATGTTCCACAATGACTTGAAATGAGTCAAAATGTTTCCAAAATGACAATAATAAACATTTATTGGCCCCTTAAAATGGGACAAAGTGTGCAGTTTCCAAACAAGGCTGGTGTTTGGACCCCAGGAAGTGAATAAATCTGGATTTACCATACGTTCTATTGAAAATACAGACTTTGGTTGATATTTCACCAACTTTCAAGGCCTCTGACATCAGTAGGATTTGATGAATGGTCAGTATGATAAGACCAGTTTCTGTTCTTTTGCAATTTGGCTCAAAAGCTTTTAAAGATGAGTCAAAATTCTCTAAAATGCCTTCAAACGTATCTAAAAATGACTAAAAAATGGTCCAGAATGACTCAGATTTGTTCAAAATGACAATCATAATTACTTTTTGGTCCTTAAAATGGAGAAAAAAGTTCACAATTTTTTAATCAAGGGTGGGATTTGGACCCCTGGAACATGGACGGATCCAATTTAATACTAATACACAGACTTTGGTCGACATTTCACCAACTTTCAAGGCCTCTAACGTCAGTAGATGGTCCAGAACGGCTCAAATTTGTCCAAAATGACGATGATAAATACTCCTTGGTCGTTAAAATGGGGGAAAAACAGTTCACAGTTTTCGATTAAGGCTGGTATTTGAGCCGCAGGAGGTTCCTGTAAGTTTATAAATATGGATGAATCCAATCTTGTACTAAAAACACAGACTTTGGTCGACATTTCACCAACTTTCAAGGCCTCTAACATCAGTAGGATTTGAT
>NW_007583029.1:0-1140 GCF_000690725.1 Stegastes partitus
GGTACTGCCTTGTCGACTTTGATTCTTTATTTTAAATCAAGAGTCCAAAAATGTTGAATCTGCTGGAGCTCCTCAAAATGGGACACTTATATTCCTCTCAGAATCCATGTTTTTGTCACTTATGATACATGAGGTCTTCTTAGGAAAACATGGTAGACAAATGTGTTTCCCTTTTTTTTTAAATATTTTATTTTCTTGCTGGGAATTGTTTTAGTTGCAGACATTAGTAAGTCTGCTAATAAACTTGAATATTAATATTTATTTTTTCACATTTCAACAGAACAATAAAAATTAAAGCTGGCAGTTGTACTGCGGGTAATATGCAGAAGTTACAGAAACATTATGAAATATCTTTGAGTTTGTTTATTTCATTTCTTATATGATTTTTTTTTTAAATGGATTTATGTGATTGGGGTTTAATAGAGGGGGTAGATAGAGAGAAAGTGGGGGAGAAGATGGGGTGAGAGAAGGGGGTAGAAAAAGGAACGGGGGAGGTGGAGAGGACATCGGGGGGAGGTCGAGGTGAAGGAGGAAAGGTTTCTTTGGATGGATGGATGGATGGATCTAAAACATGCTGGATAGGGGCTCTCGAGGACCAGGATTGGACATCCATCCATCCATCCATCCATTATCTATACACCGCTTAATCCTCATAAGGGTCGCGGGGGCGCTGGAGTCTATCCCAGTCGACTTAGGGTGAAGGCAGGGGACACCCTGGACAGGTCGCCAGTCCATCGCAGGGCCACACTTAGAGACAGACAACCAAGCACACTCACATTTAGACCTACGGACAATTTAGAATCACCAATTAACCTCAGCATGTTTCTGGACTGTGTGGGAGGAAGCCGGAGAACCCGGAGAGAACCCATGCTGCACGGGGAGAACATGCAAACTCCACGCAGAAAGATTCCGGTGCCCCCACCGGGATGCGAACCGGCAGCCTTCTCTGCGAGGCAACAGTGCTACTAACTGCGCCACCAGATTGCCCCAGGATTGGACACCCATGTCTAATGCAATAAGATTATAGCGACAGCGAGGATGTCATGTTACAGGTGGTGATGAGGTTGAAGTGGGTATCGGTGAGTTGTCGGTCTGCTGACGGAGCCTGTTGTATGTTGTTGAGTTTGGGTGGAGCTTTTA
>NW_007583030.1:0-1139 GCF_000690725.1 Stegastes partitus
AAAAATGGAAATGTTCTCAGTTGAGCAGTGGGCAGATTTAAATACCTCGAAGACTCACATTAATGACAATATATGGCAATTATTTTTCATGCCTACAAGTTAGATTTATACCAAATGGCCTTTATACTAGTGATGGGACGTACTGTGTTGAGAAATCCAGGAAGTCCTTTATGAAGCGCGTATCGAGCTTTGCTTCGTTAGGTGGTGAGCGATGTCACTGATGACGTATGAAGCCTCGCTGGAAGTGGTTCCAACGGCTGGCGTGATTTATGAACATATATAAAGTGCAAAGAATCCCCGCAAAATTGGCACGCAGTGTTTATGTTGGAGTTTTGCCAGTTTGCCTGTGACATAGAGGAACTAGTTTTCATGGAACCAAAAAGGAGAAGGGCTTCCCCTGTATGGCAACACTTGGAGCTGATCTCTCCCAATAAGGTACTACACATCATATAACTGTATAAATGAAATGTGCTACTGCGACGATATTCACATGTGAAAGGGTTTTCGGAGACGTTGTTTCTGAGAAGAGAAACCGACTCCATCCAAGCGTAGTCGAAAAAAATAAAAGTTTCTTAATAAAAAATTACTAAAGTCACTAAACCCCAGAAGATAAAGAAAAAATCAAGGACCGTGACGTCGCCCGGTATGGCCCAGCCAGGGCCCCACCCTGAAGCCAGGCCTGGGGTTGGGGCTCGTATGCAAGCGCCTGGTGGTCGGGCCTTTGCCCACGGGGCCAGGCCGGGCTCACGTGGGCCCGCCCTCCTGTGGACTCACCACCCGCAGAGGGAGTCATAGGGGTCGGGTGCAAAGAGGACTGGGTGGCGGTCGAGGGGGGTCTGCCTTCAGACTGGAATTTTGTTGTGTGTTTGGAAAAGTATGAATGATGACAATAAAATAGACTCTGATTCTGATAGTTGAAATGACAATACATCTTTTAACCAGCAAGGGGAGTTTGTGTGCACATGAAACGAGAAATTTACCTTTTTTTTTTTTTGTAAACCAATTGCACAGAAAGCTTCAAGGCGTCATGAGGCTTCATCTGGCCATCACTAGCCACCACAAGAATGAATGAATAAATCGGAATGAAACTCCACATCACGGTAAACGCTCACCGCATTTTGCTGCTAGCAGATCCTAAT
>NW_007583031.1:0-1139 GCF_000690725.1 Stegastes partitus
TTCTGTTCTTCTGTAGGTTTGTTGTCTTTTCAGTTTGCTGCAGCCAGAGACGGGAATGACTTACAAAAAAGGCCAGATCTCCAAGCCGGATTACCGACTATTTTAAAGAAAAATGTAGCCGTCACTTAGACCGCTAGCCTGTCCTGGTGCATATTTTAGCATCTTTGTAAATGCCTTGTTTATATTGTATGTTTGTTTGATTTATTGTTTAGATTGTCTTTCGAATTTAATCTTGTTTTGTTTTTTAGCTCCCTTTTGCCACAGTTGAAAATAAGAACTGTGTTCTTAATCTGTCTTGCCTGGTTAAATAAAGGCCAAATAAAAATAAATAAAATGGTTACTGAATGATATCACCACCTGGATGCACCAAGCAGGACTTCTGGGCCCTCAAGAGGGTCCGTTCAGCTGAGCTGAACCCTCCCCAACCTGCAGGACATTTACACCCAACGATGCAGGTCAAGGACTGAAGATCCTGAAGCAGCCGAGCCATCCTGGAAACTCCCTCTTCTCCCTGCTGTTGTCAGGCCGACGCCATCGCTGCCTAAAGACTAACTGAGAGGATGAGGAAGAGTTTCTTCTCTCAGGACTTCCGTTTGCTCAACTCTGAGCCTTAAACTGGACGGTGATGCACGACACACTGGCACCTTTAAATATTTTGCACCTGTCACCTGTTCCATTTGCTTGATTTGATTAGATTTTATTTTATTTTATATATTGATGTATATACATTTCTTGAACACTTTAGGTATCTTATTTTATCTTTTTTTAATTTTTTTTTATACTTTATTTGATTGTATTTTATTTCTTTTTTACTATTTATTTAGCAACTGGATGCAGTTACTAAGCGTATTTCACTACGCATTGTACTGTGTATAATTGTGTATAAGTTTATCTTATCTTATTTTAGAGACCAGATACACAGATGAAATGATGGAGTTAATGCCACAGCGATTTATATGTGCATTGGTGCTGGTTCTGTCAAGAAGATGCTCGGGCCTGTACATCCATCCATCCATTATCTATACACCGCATAATCCTCACGAGGGTCATGGGGGGCTGGAGTCTATCCCAGCTGACTCAGGGTGAAGGCAGGTTCACCTGGACAGGTCACCAGTCTATCACAGGGCTACACTTAGAGA
>NW_007583033.1:0-1138 GCF_000690725.1 Stegastes partitus
CAGAAGCAGATTATAATGATTGAATGGCTCCAGCAGAGGACACGTCTTTTATTATCAGCCCTTGAAAATGGAAGATTGTGCAAAAGTTTTGAAACCAAGGTGGTACCATGTCCCCCAGAAAGTTCCTGTCAGAGTCTGTCTATGGATGGATCCATGTTGGACGTTTCTCCATCTGCTGAGGCTCCAGTTTTTAGATATTTTTACTTAAAACATGCAGAAAATGACTCAAAATTTAAGCAAAATGGCTCCAATGTGTCCAAAATAGGCTAAAATGTTTCTAAAATAATATAAAGACGGTCCAAAGTGACCTGAATCCCGTCTAGAATGACTCAGAACTGTCCAAAATAACAACAATGAGTTAATATTGGCACATGAAAATGGAAAAAAGTGCAAAATGTTCAAACTTGTGGTCGTATTGTGTCCCCATAAAGCTCCTGTCAGTGTCCATCTATGGATGGATCCATGGTTCTACTAGAACCCAGTCTCTGGTCACATTTCACCAACTGTTCAGACCTTTAACATCAGTAGAACCTGATGTGGTGAAGTTGGACCAGACAAGGCTCCAGGTCCCAAAATGTCTCATAATTGTCCAACATGACTTGAAACGTGTCCAAAATGAGTCAGAATTCTCCAAATTATCCAAAAATGACACAAAAAGTCCTAAATTAGTCCAAAAATTACCTTCATTGTCCAAAAATTCACAGAAAATTACCTAAAATTTGTCCAAAACAGACATAAAATTGTCCCATCTTGTGGCTCTGCACATATAAACCAACATCTAGAACCTGTGAACTCCAGGTTCTGGTTCCTATCAATGATCCACATCAACATTTAGCCTGAACATGTAAAACCTGGAACCTTGTCTGGTCCAGCTTCACCACATCAGGTTCTACTGATGTTAGAACCTCAACAGTTGGTGAAATGAGACCCAAGACTGGATTCTAGTAGAACCATGGATCCATCCATAGACAGACACTGACAGGAACTTTATGGGGATCAGGACCAACCTTATGTGTCTGTGTCTAATACTAATAGATGAAATAATTTTAAAAATGGTCCAAAACAACTCAAAAATAGTTCAAAACTACATAAAAATTTGCCTGAAAAGCTTCATAAATTGACCAAAAACAACTCAAAA
>NW_007583034.1:0-1137 GCF_000690725.1 Stegastes partitus
ATAAAAAGCTAAAAATGACCTCTGAGCTTAGATCATTGCTTGACTTAAGTGTTCCCAAACATACAGAATGAGGTCATTTCCTCAAACACACAGTGGAAAATGGTAATAACATAAACATGAGTTGTATTTGTAATGGAGATTTTTAAAAAACAAATCTCTATCATATTCAGGAGCAGGTCCACACCTCAATCACTCCTCCTGTCTTTACTCTTCTCTTCTGCACAGAGCAACACACACCATCCCTCAACCAGGCTGCACACCTTAAAGTTTTAGAAAATTCTGGCTTACCACAAACCGCTCATCCATCAGCCCCCCATGAGGGATCGTCCAACCCGGCTCCAGGTCTCCTGAGATGAGCCTGATCCACAACAGAACTCCTCTCTGTCCTCCAGCTGCATCACACTCTCCTCACCTGATCGCTCGCCCTCATCGTGCTGCTACAACCTGCGTGGATCTCAGGGAAAACATGATCACTCCTCCTCAGCCTCCACGAGCTCCAGCGTTGATGTCCGAAGCAGGTGTGTGTCCAGGGAAACGATTGACGCGCGCCCACAGTCCCGACAGATCCTCCGGTGATGTTCCTCCACATGAAATCTACTGGACCTTCAGAAAGCTCTGAAAGAAAATGTGCACCTACCACCGCGTTGACAAAAAAGTTGAACTATTCAACCCTCTGTTAAACTCCCGGAGCTTAGATCACGTGACAAACCACAACAATCCTCTGTCCGGCGGGCTTGACGTCATCACGTCACCTGTTGCTCCGCCCACTGTTGGTCTTCACCTGCCACCCCGCTGACAGCAAAGTTAAACTATTTCAACTTCTCAAACCCACAGAGCTTCAAACACATGATAAAACACAACAATCCGAGCATGACATCACCACAGTCTGCCTAGCTTCGCCTGGGTTGCCAGGTGTGGTTCATCCCATCCTCCAGCAGCCTAAACCACAGCAACCTGTTCCCAGATCCACCACTACAGCCATTTCTGACCATGGGACACCAAGTCATCTATCCTCCCTTTAAACTTCCCAGCAACCTCTATATCGCTTTCTCATCATATGCACCAGGTTGCCAGTTCCTCTCCTCCATCCCCCATTCACATCAAACTCTCTCTCTCTCTCTCTCTCTCTCTCTCTCT
>NW_007583035.1:0-1137 GCF_000690725.1 Stegastes partitus
ATTTATACGGAAAATAGGAAAATAATAAACATATCACATATTTTTATGTTGTCCATAGACGCGAATATAAACGTTATAGTTCGTTTGAAAGCTCAGAAGTTCGTTTTTTCAACGAAGTAACGTTGTTCAATAAAAGTTTTACGACAGAAGACAAGCAACGTCTTAGTTTACGGCAGTAAACAGTTAGCAACTTACCTGCTAACCTGTCACATCACCGTTAAAAGGATTTTATTGGTCCAAAAACTGACTTTTTTACAGAAATTGCGGCTCGTTTTAAAGACAACACTACACTGATTAAATTTTGCTGGTTAAACTTCAAGCGACATCAAATATAACCCGAAAAAAAGTAGGAATATCTTCGTCGTTAAGTTTTATCGAAGCGACACAAACTTTAACAACTGCGACATTTCCATCAATTTAAAGTTTTGACAAAAGCTTTGACCAATTATGTTCCGTATCTCTGAAATCGGGAAACGCCCACGAACAAAACAAACCAATCAGCATCTTCCGCTGACGTTACCTGAGCAATTTAGCGGACATTTAACTCAATCAGCCAATCAGGGAACAGCATCTTGACGTGAGACGCACGTGTGTGTTATTGACAGCTGCCATCGACCAATAGGAAGTCAGGTCCGTCAAAACTCTCTGAGTTTGTAGCCGGTAAAATTACCTGCCGGACCATATATGGAAGTTAATGTAGTTTGACTGTGTGTCATTGTGGGACACAAATATAACAGAAAAACTGTTTTTATCCTTAAAAAAACAGCAGATTGAATGATAATTATGGTGTCAATAATTCTGTAAATATAAAAAATCGTGTTTTTATGACTAACTCTAACATTTAGCAACATTTTTAAGTTTTATAAACAGGATTTATCAACATTTTTTGACAACTTTTCAGAGTTTTTTGAGGAGCTCTGTAGTGATCTGATGGAGATGCTCTGCACTGCACTTTATGACATATCTCAGAGCCACTTCTCTCTATTAACATGAAATTGGGCAGACATGATGTAGACAAAATGACGGTGCAATCCTGTGAATTTCAGCCTGATAGCCCTCATTATGACTGATTTACTGCATTTGAAACACAGACTAGAGGGTTGAAAACAACAATACTTCAATATTTTCCCATTAATT
>NW_007583036.1:0-1136 GCF_000690725.1 Stegastes partitus
CACTGAAGAGATGCGGTTGTAGGTTCTCAATTAGCAGGAATATGGATTCATGCTTCATTTGGGCTCGACAAAGACAACAACAAAAATATTGAGATCAAGCGGAGCAGCTAGCTGACGCTTGTTTGTGATATAATTCCTTCCTGAAGCTTATAGCGAATCCAAATGTTTTGGATTGTTGGGTCTTTCTGCCTTTGTTAAGCGCTATGAGATGACTTGTTGTAAATATGTGCTATACAAATAAAATTGAATTAAATTGAATTTGTTAAACAAATGAAAGCTTTTATTTTGCAGGAGGTAACTGGAAACATTTTTTGTCTGTCTCTTCGCTAACTTATCTTAACTCAGGCTGCAGTTACCACCTGTGTCCTCTAGAGGGCACAAACTCTTTTCTAACTGATACATCACTATAAGATCACATTAGTTTTAGACTCTGCAGAAGGTAAGTAAACACATTTACACATAAAAATGATGTTTATATGTAGATGTACTTCATATATTTCACTATGCAGCCATTGTGTATTTATGTCCAGTATATTTTATAGACAGCAACACATTTGATACAATAATTAGCGATGAATTTCCTTATAATAATTTAGTTTATGTGATGAAATATCCATCAATGATTAATTTTTAGTGTGAAACGTTTACTTTGCACCTAAATTTTGAATATTTAAGTAATTTTAAGGGAAGACAATAAAGGATGATTTTCTTAGTTAAATGAATTAAAGGTTTAATTGACTAAAATCTTTAATTCAATTTCGTGTTTATTTCCATTTTAAATATTCATATTTATTTAATACATCTGTAAACTATTTCCACAAGAGGCAACTACATTTTATATTATTATGAATTCTTATTAAGATCAAACACTAGAGGATGTATCAGTTCATTCCAACATGACACAGTCAGAATTGATTTAATGACTATTTCAGTCTGTTTTTATTCATTTTAATTCTCTGTATTTAAAATGACACAGATTAAAATAAACTGCTGTAAAACAGCTTTGAAATAAGAAAACACAAAATACATTCAGGAAATGCAGCTTTTTCTGAAAAAGAAAAGGTCTAAAATCTACAAAGGAAACTTTATTTTAGCTGTATCAGTCAGTACAGGGTTTGTGCCCTCTAGTGGCCACA
>NW_007583037.1:0-1136 GCF_000690725.1 Stegastes partitus
TCTTTGTCGCCGGTGTTTTCTCCCCGTTTGTGTTTGTTTTGCATTTTTATTGGTTCGAGTCTAAAAGGTGTTTTTGTCTGTTTGTGTTGCTTTTGCGTCTCTTCCTGTTTGTTTTTTATCTCTTTGTGGTTCGTTTGTGAGTCCTTCTCGTCTTTTTCTGTTTCTTTGTCGTCGTTTTGTCTCTTTACTCTCATGTCTCTGTTTTTTTATTTGGTTTTTCATCTGTTTGTGTTCATTGTCGCGTCTCTTTCTGCTCTTTGTGTGATTCTTTGTGGTTGTTTGTGTCTTTTTGTCACAGTTTTCTGGCTCCTGGTTTTTGTTTCGAGTGCTTTTGTGTCTTTGCTTTTGTTTTGTGTTTGTTTGCATCTATTTGTGTTCTTTTGTGTCTCTTTCTGGGGTTTTTGTGAGTCTTTGCTGCTGGTTTTTGTCTGTTTTTGTTGATTTTGCATCCATTTGTGTTCATTTTGTGTCAGTTTTAACCTTTTATGTGTCTCTGGGATCGAGATTCGAGCCCCGTTGTGGTTGTTTTGTATCTCTTTTGCAGCCATCAGCTTCTGTTTGTGTTCATTTTGTGTCTCTTTCTGGGGTTTTTGGGTCTCTTGGTTTTAGTTTTTCTTTCATTTTGTGCGTCTTTGCTGCTGGTTTTTGTCTGTTTTTATTGATTTTGCATCCATTTGTGTTCATTTTGTGTCAGTTTAAACCCCTTTTTGGTCATTTTGTGTGTCCCTGGGATCATTTTGCATCTATTTGTGGTTTTTATTTGTCATTCTTATTGATTCGAGTCTCTTTGTGGTTGTGTTGCGTCTCTTTTTATTTGCTTTTGTGTCTCTGCGGTCCATTTGTGTCTCTCTGGTGTCTTAATGCGTCTTTCCTGCTGTTTTTTTCTCTGTTTGCGTCGGTTTTGAAACCGTTTGTGTTCATTTTGTGTCGGTTTTAACCTCTTTTTGGTCATTTTGTGCGTCTCTGGGATCATTTTGAATTCATTTCTCATCATTTAGCGTTTCTGTTGATTCGAGGCTCTTTGAGTTTCTGTTTTTTTTGTGTTTCTTTGCAGCCAGTCGGTGTTTTGTTTGCATCTAACAAGTTATTTTATCTTCTTGCATTGAATCCACACCTGTTCCTGCTTCAGTTTGCGT
>NW_007583038.1:0-1136 GCF_000690725.1 Stegastes partitus
GGTGGAAGGAGCACTTCGAGGAACTCCTGAACCCGGTAAACACATCCTCTGCTGAAGGGGCAGAGTCTGAAGACTCGGGGGCTTCTGCGTCCATATCCGTGGTAGAGGTCGCCGAGGTAGTTAAGAAGCTCCCCAGTGGTAAAGCACCAAGTGTGGACAAGATTCGCCCTGATATGCTGAAGGCTCTGGACATTGTCGGACTGTCATGGCTGACACGTCTCTTCAATGTTGCGTGGGCATCGGGTACGGTGCCTGTGGAGTGGCAGACCAGGGTGGTGGTTTCCATTTTCAACAACGGGGACCGGAGAGTGTGTTCCAATTATCGAGGTGTCACACTTCTCAGCCTCCCCCGGAAAGTTTACTCTAGGGTGCTGGAAAGGAGGCTTTGGCCGATTGTCGAACCTCGGATTCAGGAGGAGAAATATGGATTCTGTCCTGGTCGTGGAACAGTGGATCAGCTCTTTACCCTTGCGGAGCTGCTGAGGTAAATGAATATGTTTTCTGCAAATGTAAGTACAGTACAACATTGCAAATGTGCAATTGCACTTTGTAAAAGAACAAATTCCTATTTGAAAAATAAAGAGTTCAGATTTTTACAGTTTTTAACTTGTCTTTTTTTTTTTTTTTTTTTAGTGTATTTATGTGTAACGTAGCAAAATAGGGAAATTTGTAAAATAATTTCCCAAAAATATTTATCCAATTTTAATCTTTAATATACACAATATTTTCTTTATAAACCATCTCTCTCTCTTTTTTTTTTGTTGTATTTCTGAATTACATGAAAATGTTTATTAAAAAAATACAAAAAAACCCAAAAATAATAATGTTTGAATAATCATAAACTTTTATTTAAAACAAATTGCCATAAAAAACACAAAGAGAAGCAAATATGGAATAATTTCACAAATATTTTTTTAAAAATAAATACAACTGTTAAATTCAAGTTTAATACATTTCGAAAATTACATACAATATTTTGCCGATAAAGTTTGATCATTTTTTAAGTGTGTTTGGTGACTAATGTTTCTTGAGACCATTTTTTTAAACCTATTTTTCTCATCCTTCATGTGACTTCCAGCGAACCTTCAGCGTTTCAACATGTCGCTCACGTACTCCGGTTCTTCCCCGTCGTCCAT
>NW_007583039.1:0-1136 GCF_000690725.1 Stegastes partitus
TTTGCTCAAGTATGTTTTATTTTGATCTCATTCCCTCTAATTTGTGTCCATAGTTTAAGCTCTGTGCAAACACAGCCTGCAGTTCAGCCGAATAGTCTCTGAAAGTATGTCACATGACTGTTGAGCTGAGGTGCTCATGGTTTGTCAGTTTTTCAGCAGAGCGAATTTGGTGCAAGTGTTTTATTTTTGGGTGAATTTTTAAGTGAGATATGCAGAACTACAGCTTTAAACTCAGGTCTTGTCCACATGTAGCAGGGTTTTTGTAAAACCGAATGTCCTCCCCCTTCGTAAAGAAAAAAAACTAACGTACACACCACCTCGTTTTTGGAAAAATAATTCATCCACATCTAACAGCATTAGCACGTTGTTAAGCACATTCATGTTCTACGTGAGGATGTAATAACTCCGACGACAGGAGCAACGACCGGGACATACGTAAATCGTCGCGCCATTCCTCCAGGAGCACGATTTAAAAGTTCTCCCACCAGCTGACAGTGTGTCCCTGTCTGACCCAAAACCAGCGTCGGCGTCTCTGATGGAGAACATGCCTCGGACGTGGAGTGGCAAGGTGGCGAAAAATAACCGTCCTTAACGCCGTCCTACGGTCATGTTCTTGTATGTGGAGGGTTTCTGGGCCTGGACCAGAGGCAACACCAACACAGGTCTGAGGGCGTCCACGCTGTTTCCAAATGTAAACACAGGTCGCATATGTGATGTAAAGAACATATTTAGTCGCAGGCAGTGAAAACCTAAAACGCGGTTTTTGACGTCTACATGCAGACGCATAAACGGAGGATTTGCAAATCTTCACTTTGGTCGGAGGTTTTTGAAAGGATCATTTTTAATGTCGTAAATCTGCGCTTTCGTGTGGATGACAGGCCACATTGTAGAGAAATATCTACATTTTGTGAGATACCCTGCTACGTGTGGATGAGGCCTTAGATTTGGTTCATTTTTCCTGATGGACCTGCATGTCACTGATGATGACTTAAAGCAGGTGTGTCGAATCCTGGTCCTCGAGGGCCGCAATCCTGCAAGTTTTAGATGTTTCCCTCTTCCAACACACCTGATTCAAATGATCAGGATCGTTATCAGGCTTCTGCAGAGTTTGATGATGAGCTGATCATTTGAATCAG
>NW_007583040.1:0-1135 GCF_000690725.1 Stegastes partitus
ACATGAACAGTCCATTGTCTCACCAGTGTTACTTGTTTATGGATGTATACAGACCGTTGCCAAGCACCGCTTAAAGGGAAGCCAGAGGAAGCTTTAGATTTGTTGGGTTTGTCTGCGTAACTTTGTTTCACCTTTCATTGAGATGACATACGTTGTAAATTGGTGCTATATCAATAAAATTTAATTGAATTTAATTACTAAACAGAACTAAAACTTTGTTCTTTTGCTTGCTCTCCATCTGCTATCCTGTTTTCCCTACACCCCCCCATTCCCACTTTCACCTAACCGGTCGAGGCCGATGGCCATCTTCCCTGAGCCTGGTTCTGCTGGAGGTTTTTTCCCCCCTTCCTTTTGGGGGGTTTTGGTTCCTTCCCACCGTTGCCAACCGCTTGCTCAGAAGGAGTCCAAAGGCTACTTTGGATGTTGGGTTCGCTGTTTAAATTCGTAAGGTCTATACCTTACTATGTTAAGCGTGATGTGTGATGACATGTTGTAAACTGTAAACTATACAAATAAAATTGAATTGAACTGTATTAAAACTACAATCTACCGTAGAGACGACTTGCTGATAAAATTCAGTATTTCTTAATATAATGAGGCGGCTGTGGCTCAGGTGGTACAGCGAGTCGGTCAATGATCAGAAAGTCGGCGGTTCAACTCTGCCCTGTAACCTGTGTCATGGTCGTTGTGTCCTTGGGCAAGACACTTCACCCACCTTGTCTGGTGTGAATGCGTATGAATGGATTGTTTGAGGTGGTGGTCGGAGGGGCAGAATGGCAGCCACGCCGCCGTCAGTCTGCCCCAGGGCAGCTGTGGCTACAACCGTAGGTACCACCACCGGAATGAATGTGTGTGAATGAATAACTGACAGTGTAAAGTGTCTTTGAGTGCCTAGAAAAGCGCTAGATAAATCTGATCAATTATTATTAATATCTTTAAAGGTAGACTGGCGATCTGTCCAGGGTGTCCCCTGCCTTCACCCTAAGTCGGCTGGGCCAACCCTAGTGAGGATTAAGCGGTGTATAGATAATGGATGGATGGATGGATATCTTTAAAGGTCTTTTTTTGAAGAACTCGCTGCTTTTAAGACCAGCAGGCACCTTTTGCAAGTTGCAATTATTACTTTTTAGTATCA
>NW_007583041.1:0-1135 GCF_000690725.1 Stegastes partitus
GAATCACCAATTAACCTCAACATGTTTTTGGACTGTGTGGGAGGAAGCCGGAGAACCCGGAGAGAACCCACGCTGCACGGAGAGAACATGCAAACTCCACGCAGAAAGATTCCGGTGCCCCCACCGGGACGCGACACCGGCAACCTTCTTGCTGCGAGGCAACAGTGCTACCAACTGTGCCACCTTGCAGCCCAGACATTTGTATTTCTGTAGCTTTTTATTAATGTAGTTAAAAAATGGTTCAAAATGGAAATTTATCCACTGTATATACAGCAAATACAAATAATTTCAGTTATTAACAGCAACAGCCTCAATTTTTCAAAAATAAATGTTCCAGATTTGATTGATTTGACTGAAACTTACAAAATTTACACTTATTTCAACAAGAAAAATGCAAGTCGTGTCTTTTTCTTTACATGTCCAATCATTTTTCATAACTACATAACTTAAGTTGTGTTTAAAACCGTATTTCAAGAATTTTCCACAGTTTTTCCTGTTTATAATTCTGACTGTTTTGCTGCTCTCAGCTTACCTGACAGGTTTCTCTTAATGCAGCAGAAGTTTTTCAATAAAAACTCAAAGCGACTGTTAAAAAATTGAAAGTTAACAGCAACAGAAACGTGTCGTTTCAGGTGACGTGATCTGAATAAATGTGAAAATTGCAGGTTTTCTTTTTAATAGTTCCTGAGATATTGCTGTTCAAACAAAGCCTCAAATTTCAAAGTGTGCAAAAATCATGCTGAAAATGAGTTGACGGGGCAATTGAGGGGGGGGGGGAGAGAAAAGATAAAAAAAAATTCTTAATATCTCATTTCAAAATTTCACAGATAACATTTTAAATCTCCCTAGTTTCTGATGTAAAAGTTTTAAGCCAATCAGAGATGGTAGAGCAGAATTGCCCTGATGATTAAATATGAAATAAATCATATTTCAAAATCGACTAAAGTACAGTACTAGAGTAACTGTAGTTTCTTTTCATCATTGAGAAAATTCATCATATATGGACAGCTTTGAGCTGCATAATCAAACTCTGCAAGACATTCAGTTATTCGTTAAACTTTTCATGTTATTTCTAATTTAAAAGGGATAAAATAAAACAACTTACGGGCTTCTGATGACATTTCAGCCACAAATG
>NW_007583042.1:0-1135 GCF_000690725.1 Stegastes partitus
ACAGACAACCAAGCACACTCACATTCACACCTACAGACAATTTAGAATCACCAATTAACCTCAACATGTTTCTGGACTGTGGGAGGAAGCCAGAGAACCCGGAGAGAACCCACGCTGCACGGGGAGAACATGCCAACTCCACCGGGACGTGAACCGGCAACCTTCTTGCTGTGAGGCAACAGTGCTAACCACCGATCCACCTTGCAGCCCCTAGTGGTTTCCGCCATGTCTAAATGGCATACAATCAAATTACAGTCGTGACTTGATAATCCGACACTAAATGTAAAACCTTTTATGTCGGATAGCGAGGCTGTTGGATTGTCATGATGGAGGTCAAGATACACGGAGGGCTTGATGCTTGAAGGGTCATTTGTTGTTAATATTTATTGCTTATAGTTGTTATAATAAACTGTCTATGTATATGATATTGTTATGATTTATATGAGGCAAAATAAACTGGTTAGATGCAATTTTACATATGATTTCTGGCATGTAACAGTATCAAAGCAATTTGTTTCTATGATTGAGAAGTCCAATACAACCACAGTAGGTTCATAGAACTGTTCAGGTGTCAAAACATGTAACGTTCCTGTGTCCCGTAGAGTTGTTTACTAACAAACTGATGCAAACCGACTTAATTAGTCGGCCAAACTCAATGAGTGGGAATAGTGTATTGTTAGAACACTACACATCGCTGGATTTCACACCTAACTGACCGGTACGCTTGTGCACGGTCCGGTCGGTTGACATCAAAGGAAAGTAAATCTGTCGGATTGTTAAGTCAGATAATACGCCATTATCATTTTTTGTGACATAAAATGTCATGTCGGAGTCGGAATCCAAGGCTGTCACTATGTAAAGGCTATTTTTTATGGGTTCCGTTCGTTTTTCCTAAAAGCCAGTCAGATGGCAAAATTTTCAGATTGTTAAGGATCAGAATGTCAAGTCATGACTGTATATACAAATTCACCCCTGTATAGTTGTCATAAACAGAGACATTTGCTCTATAGAGACCAGAATTGTTTGCTATATCAAGCTGCAAACATGTTAATTTCTACTGTAAAGTTAAACATTTTAACAGGCCGTCTTATGGTAAATGACTCACTTTTAAAGTCAGCCACAAGTGGCCATTCAA
>NW_007583043.1:0-1135 GCF_000690725.1 Stegastes partitus
GGTTATGTGTGGAGCTTCTTTTGATTTGTTAAATTTGTCAAAATGAGGAAATGATGTCATGTTTCGATTCACATCTTGGGGCTGCTGTTTTTATGTCCACAGAACACGGTGCACATCATTTGACACCTCTTCCGTCAACAGGACGTGGTATCAAACGTGCTACATTATGATGGTGCGATAAACCTGTGCAGTGTTTACTTACTGCGGTTACCCATCACTCATTAATATGATGATACTTATAAGTGTCTTTATTATTGTTGTCACCATAGAAACCAGTTCCACAAAAACAATCATCAGTCAATGTTAGATGTCAATCTCGTTCCTGAATAAACGATAGTTCAGACAGGACACTTTGTCAGGTTATAACCATTTATTTGAGATCACATACATTTAGTTTGGCGGTGACTCTGCTCGTGATGCTCTGGAACAATCTGCGCAAGCATGACACAGATAATCCCTGAGATGACAAACCCCCGCAGAGCCATGAATTTACAATTTTTCGAATACAGTATGAACACGAGACCAACTAAATAGTCTTCACTAACAGAATCTAGATTACATAGTTCAAGGTACAATAATGAACCATCTGCTACCTACAGTCCCACGATATGGGAAACACCAGGGTTATGTGAGATGGAACTGTTTTTAAAAGGTGGTGGTTGGGGAGGAGGAGGAGATTTGACGATCTGCAGAGGCTGGAGTAGCAGCGATGTGGTGAGCGTGAAGCGGGCAGAATGAATGAACGCTGCCTCAGTTATAAAGCACGCTAAGTGGGTGGGCTGGACTTTAGCGATGACGATTGGACAGGAGGGGCCATGTGACCGCCTGACTCCGTGCCTGTCTGAACTAACGCGAAGCTCCATCAAGCAAACAGTGGGAAACCCAAAGCGCTGACACACAAAATTACACTATGTAAAAAAAATTTATTTATTTTTTTGCTACGAGCAGCTTATTTGGCAAAAAGCCACCATTCCCCTAAACTCTAAACTCAGACATGGGAAAGGCACCTTGAAAACCCTTTATGACACATTTGCATCTATGTATAGTTCACGCCCACTCCGCTGACTTCAGCTTTTCTTTTTTTTTTTTTTTTCCCCTACTGCTTGCTGTTTTACCTGCGGGTAAGGCAGAATGG
>NW_007583044.1:0-1134 GCF_000690725.1 Stegastes partitus
AATGTTATATTGTGGCCGATATTACAGTGGAATACTGTGTTCGAAGAGGAAGGGATGAGTAGACCACACCTGAAAGCAGCTGCTAATTTGATGGTAGGCTAATTTGGAAACCTACAGGAATTTATGTTTCGGAATAAAAGAGAATTTAGAGTTGCACCAAGTTTCAGTGGCTGAAAGTTACTTACGTGCAAGTCGTGGTGTTGCGGCGGTGCTTCTGTTGATGGATGGTCGGCTCGGCCTGTTAATGCAGGTCGGACCAGCGGTGGACAGAGTAGAACCTCCAAATCTGCCTTTAGGAGGATTCTCAGAAGGACTTAAGTTGGACTCTCAGGAAGACTCTTGGAAAGGAGGATTCTTAGGGGGGAGGACTCTTTTAAAGGGACTTTTGCTTGTCATTAACTCAGGAGGGGGTCCGTCAGAGAGGGCTGATCTCCATATGTCCCTTATGGAGTTACACTTTCAGATATTTTTTAGTAGTTTTATGCTTTCTAAACAGTCCCAAACTGTGACAAATCTTATATATATTTGTACTCCTGGTGGACAGAAAAAAAATTTGTATTGTACTAAATTTCTAGTTTGACACATAAATATATTAAAAGATTTAAGGAGTGCACATGGTAAAATGGTGATCATAATGAGGTTATTAAATTCAATGTTCAACAGTCCCTTTAAATTAGTAAACAAAAAGAATGGTTGAGTCCAAGATGATATAATAACTGTCTATTTTTCTGGTGGTCCTTGTGGCATTGTTGGTGGGAGTGAAATTTTGATATTATCAAGATTTCGACTCCCACTTCCCGCAGGGACAGAAGTCAGCCAGAGTGTTTCTGGCAGTCATTTGGTCCTTTGTAGGCCTGACAGTCACCGGGGGTGTGAGCCAGTCACTTGGTTAAGCTGGGTCCAATCCACATTGTTGTTGGTGTTTTCGTCTGGAGGTGTGTGTTGTGGAATCGTCTGGTGTCCCCCTCCTAGAATACAAGCTTCACACCATCCTAATAGACCTGAAAGGTGTCTTCCTTTAAGGTTCCACATCTGATGTGGTGCCTTAACATCTCTGCTCTGTGGATCACAGTGGCCTGTCTCCAGTCCATGATTGTAAATGGATAACACTTGTTTTTTTGCTGTCTTAAAGTT
>NW_007583045.1:0-1134 GCF_000690725.1 Stegastes partitus
CTCCCAGAGCACTGGAGCATGGTGCTGCTGATGCAAAGTGGCTCTCTATGGAAATGCTCTGACTGACTCCAGCAGGGACTTGGATCAATGTGATGATGCAGCTTATCAATGGATCAATCACTTGATCACAGTATTGATCAGGAATGTGTCAGTGATCATTTCTGTGTGTCTGTAGTTTCATGTTTTTAACAGATGGTTTTATTTATTACCCACAATTTGTTACAAAACATATCACCTGTGGGACACATTTTAGCAAAATTATCACTTTTTGAACAAGTATTTCATATTAATGTTAAAGATTTCTTCTTCTTTCCAGTTTTTATGTTGATTTTGCTGCAGAATCGTCACAGAAATGTGTTCATGCTCATTTCTCTGTGTGTCTATTACAGTTTTTCTCAGTCACTCAGATTAGAATTGAAATTCTCAAAACTACTTGTTCAATCTTCACATCATTGTGTCACTTGTGCACATCAAAAAATCTGTTTCTCATTTCTTTGAACAAGTTCTAAATGATTTTGTACAATTCTCTGCTGTTTCCTACATTATCAACTGCTTATGTCATGTTGATCATAATGTATTATAATGGGTCTCTGTTGAATAGTCTCACCCCCACAACTTTTACACATTAGTTCATCACACAAGTCTTTACATGCAAAATGGTTGAACGAGTTGTCATAATATGTCGAGCACATTTCTATAAATGTCCATGAGACTTTTTATCTCAATCTGTCCTGAACTGGTAAACTGGCCCCAGGTGAATCTGGACGTTCTCTAATGAAGGAAAATGTGTGTAGCATTATCAACCAATGATCAACCAGTTTTTTGAAATAGCTCAAAGGTGAATCTTATGAACCATCAACTGGCAAGTATACATATAGGTGGCATATAGTATAGTTTTCCATAAGGAGACTGTCCTATGTTCACATTTCTACTTTAGTCTTTATGTCTTTTTCTTCGTACTATGCAGTGCTGTCTTTTCCGTTCTGTACCACAATGACATGATCTGTCAACAAATTACAGTGCAAACAGTAAAAGCCAAAATGTGAATCTTGTCCAGTCTCTTGCAATCAGTCTCCCACATACACTAAGGTGTAACTCACAATTTACAATAATTGTCATCAAAACTTTATCCAT
>NW_007583046.1:0-1134 GCF_000690725.1 Stegastes partitus
TCATGGAAGGTAAAATCATTTAAGTTCATTATATACAGTTGAAACCAAAAGTTTACATTCACTATATAAAAAGACATAGCATTTTCTCTCACTATCTGAGATTAAATGTGACTAAACTTTACCTGTTTTAGGTCAGTTAGGATTACCAAAATTATTTATATTTGCTAAACGCCAGAATAATGAGAGAGATAATTTTTTATTACTTTCTTTAAAATCAGAAGTTCACATACGTTCCTTAGTATTTGGTAGCATTGCCTTTAAACTGTATGACTTGGGTCAAATGTTTTGGGTTTCCTTCCACAAGCTTCTCACAATAGTTTGATGAATTCTGGCCCATTCCTCCTGACAGAACTGGTGGAACTGAGTCAGGTTTTTAAGCCGCCTTGCTCCACACGCTTTTTCAGCTCTGGCCACAAATTTTCTCCAGGACTGAGATCAGGGCTTTGTGATGGCCACTCCAAAACATTGACTTTGTTGTCCTGAAGCCACTTTGTAACTGATTTGTCAGTATACCTAGAGTCATTGTCCATTTGGAAGACCCATTTGCACCCAAGCTTTAACTTCCTGAATGATGTCTTGAGATGTTGCTTCAATATTTCCACATAATCTTCTTTCCTCATAATGCCATCTATTTTGTGAAGTGCAACAGTCCCTCCTGCAGCAGAACACCCCCACAACATGATGCTGCCACCCCCATACTTCATAGGTGGGATGATGTTTTCAGGTTTGCTTCTTCCTCTCTGAGTATCCTTTCAGCCCATGTTGGTACAGGACTCGTTTCACTTTGGATAATGACACTTTCTCACCAGATTCAGGTGGGGTGTTTTGTTTTTGTTCTGGGGTTGATATGCACATTTCACACCAAAACACTTCAATTAAGTCTAATGTTGTCAATTAAACTATAAAAAGCTTCCAAAGTCATCACATCATCATCTGGGCTTTCCCAAATGGTTTAAAGGCATTGTAAACTTAGGGTATGTAAACTTCTGACTTTGAAGAAAGTAGTGAAAAATTCTCTAATAAAATTCTCTCTTTCACTATTCTGGCATTTAGCAAATATAAATAATTTTGGTAATCCTAACTGACCTAAAACAGGAAAAGTTTAGTTGGATTTAATGTCAGACAGTGAGGGAG
>NW_007583047.1:0-1134 GCF_000690725.1 Stegastes partitus
TCCTGGATTCCAGTATGAAGTCTGTCTTCCTGGAACTCTGGAGCTTTATCCACAGACTTTGAGAAACTTTTCATCATATACTGTGGAGAATCATTTATTTCTTGTTTGTACCAGAGGAGAGTTGGACTTGGGTCACTGGTCTCAAAAGTACATCCCAGTGTAACTGTATCTCCTTCAGCAGCAATGACATCTTCTGGTGGCTGAATCACTTTGTCTTCTCCTTTACACTCTGGAGAAGAACACAACATGCAGAGGAAGACATGAATCAATAAAGATGACTGAGAATAATCAACAGCTGAACAGAGTTTTGTTCCATGTAGAACAGATGGAACTTTGTGATCTACTCATGTTTCTCAGTCAAACTCTGTTCATGTTAAATATGTCACCTACCTCTTATTGTGAGCAGAAACAAAGTGACAAACAGACTCAAGTTCACTGACAACATCTTGAAGATGAAGACAATCTGTCTGTTTTCTGGATCAAACTCCACTGTGAAAGTTTGTGTGTTTTCTGTACTTGAGTCCCAGTTTAGCTCCTCCCTTCATCCTTTCCTCCTTCCTCTTGCAGCTCTGACAGTGTTTTTATTTGAAACAAATGGTACTTCACAACAGTCCACCAATACTATTTGAAACTGTAATATCAAACTTTGTTCATATCTAATTTTTTCAGATCTAGTTTCCATCTCAAATGGCTTCATAGTGGAAACTGAAAAGGTTTCAAAAATGTATTTCAGTTGTTTTTGTCAGAAACATACAGAGCTACAAGAGGTGACATGAACCAAGTCAAAACCAGGTTTTCCATGTCTGTATTGCTGAAATGCTGGATCTGATGTTCACTGTCAGTTAGTTGTGTTTGATCTGATGTTCTCTGCAGTCAGGAGGAGGACACTCATCACATTATCTTCACTTCTATCATTCTTTATCACAACGTTGGCTCACAAGTAGAGACAGTTTGTATCTGAACAAACTAGAAGTGGAACAGAGTGTGTCTCCCCCGAGTGGATGTTGTGGAGCTCTTTTCTTGTAGAGTTTTGCTGTTTCCTGTCACTGTGGGCTTCACAGCACAGTAGTACACAGCAGAGTCTGTCACTTCAGCTGGAGATCTTCAAAGTAGTTTGGTTTTTATCACCACTCA
>NW_007583048.1:0-1134 GCF_000690725.1 Stegastes partitus
TATAATAAAAGACAGCCTCTGAGGCTCGACCATAAAACGGTGAAATCAACCCACACCGAAACAATCCAGCTGCTTTTAGGAGTAGAGCAGCGGCCTGCCGGGCGACGACTCCTCACCGCTACAGTGAGGAACACAGCGCGGGAAAACAGCAGCGAGGCAAAGTCAAAGCAAAGCAAAACCAAGCAAAGCAGACTGAAGCAAACGGAACGAAGCAAAGTAGTATAGCCAACGCTGCAGAAGACAAGAGGAAAACTTGTTTAAAAACACACACATGAAAGCTAGCGTGGTTAGCAACCATGAGCTCCACACCTACAGGAGACGGCGGGTCACACACCTACAGAAGGAGAGCGCGTCAGGAGTGCTCAGACTGCCGCAGTGTCCTATAATCACAGTGTGCAGTTCAGCATACATGTAGCATTCTATCCTAAGCAAGCTATAATGGAGAGACAAGCCTACCAGCAGGATTCTGAATGAATTCACGTAGCGGTCAACCAGCTCGTTTCCCGCGAACGCTTGAAGCCGCGACGAACCGGAGGTGAAGCGACCGGAAGGGGCGTGTCCTTGGCCTCAGTAGAGGAGAGAGCGTGCAGAGGGCCATAACCCACTTTATATAGTCCGACTAATATGCCACGATTGGCTTACAAGCCCAGGACTATCCTGCTACACGTCCATTCATCCATCCATCCATCCATCCATCCGTTATCTATACAACACTTTATCAAATTATTTCATATATTGCTAAATTGTTTTCCCAGTTACAGTCGTCCTCAAGTGTATTCATACCCTCCCATTAAAGAAACAAAAAAAACAACAAAAAAAAAAAACAACTGTCACTGAAATAAGTTGAAATGAACAAAAGTAATAATAAAAAAAATGTAATGAAAATCATGACATTGCTTTTGAATCGTGGTTCAAGAGAGATATTTTTAAAAACAACAACAATTTTCAAAAACAAACAAAAAAAACAAAAACAACAACAAGCATGATAGGACCCGTAAACTAATATTTTGTTGAACAACCCTTTGAGCCAATCACTGCAATCAAGTGTTTTCTGTAACTCTCCATCAGACTTCTACACCTGCCGGTTGCCGGTTCGCATCCCGGTGGAGGCACCGGAATCTTGCATGTTCTCCC
>NW_007583049.1:0-1133 GCF_000690725.1 Stegastes partitus
TGGTTGTCTGTCTCTAAGTGTAGCCCTGTGATAGACTGGTTACCTGTCCAGGTGAACCTGCCTTCACCCTGAGTCAGCTGGGATAGGCTCCGCCCCCCTAGTGAGGATGAAGGTGTAGAGATGATGGATGGATCCAAACCTTTTCCTGAGGAGGACATCACATCATGACCTGTTCTCATTCAGGTGTCAAACTGATCTCAGATCCTCAGATTCACACAAGCTCTCCTGGAGCTTCTGTCCAATCGTCACTTTTCCACTGAGCTTGTTTTCTGGTGTGACTCATGTTTCAGGTCCACAGTTCTGTTTGGTTCAGTTTAGGCACCAAAACTCTGTTGTGTTAAAGGAAAGGTGGTGTTTGGGCTGTAAATGGACCTTTTCACCTCCACCACCTGTTGCAGGTCAGACCTCTTGTCCTTCTCACACCTGCACAGAACATTTAGCGTCTATTGAACAGTTCTGCTAAAGGCGAGCCGGGGCATTCACATGTGAAGAGTCCTGACAGAGCAGCTGGACAACACACTGAAACAGTTTGATTGGCTGCTGCATGACTCAGCTTCAGCCAATCAGCTTCTTCCCAAACACGCAGGTTCAGGAGATAATCAGAAAAGCTCTACATGTTGCACGTTCTGGTTTTCCTGTGTGCTCAGAAAGTTGTTTCTTTATTTTATTTTGAGATGTTTGACGTTACATGAATCCTGAAAGTAAAACAAGAAGTCAAAGTCCAAGAAGCAGCTTTCTGTAGAGAAGAAATAATGATAATAAAAAGCCTAAAATCTAGAATCCAGAAGGTCTTTTCCTTTATAAATAATATTCATTTATAATATCATCAGCATACATCGATATTTACTGAACTTCTTCGCTTCCTTTTCTGATGATTTCTGATCTGATGTCAGTCAGAAGTTTGTTTTACAGCTCAGCAGATCACTTCTAGACGGCAGGATCACTAAACCTGTCTGAGAGGAACGCCTTCTGGGATCTGCACCTTCTTTGTGTGCTGCTTTAAGTCCAGTTATCCGTAAGAGTCTTCAGATTTGGTGATGCAGAAATGGTTTAATACAGACAGTATGAGTTCTTCTAACTCCTCTGGTCTGGACCCCATGAGCAGGTCTGGACCCCATGAGCAGGTCTGGACC
>NW_007583050.1:0-1133 GCF_000690725.1 Stegastes partitus
AGCAGACCATGCACACCTCCGAGAGCAAAAGGTGGAGCTGGAGAGAGAAAATCTGGTGTTGGTGGAGGAGGAGAAGAAAGCCCTTGAACTGGACAACCAGGAGCTCCAAGATCTCCTGGTCAAAAAGTCCAAGTGGAGACTTTTCAAGAGGCTGACAGAGGAGGAGAAGAAAGAGAAGAAAGAGAGGGAGCTGTAAGAAAAACAAGAACAGAAAGAGAAGGAAGAAAAAGAGGAGAAAAACAAGAAGAGAAGGGGCTGGTTCTTCTGAACAAGTCTCCCTCTCTTTCTCCACCTTCCTTCTGCCTCCTCATCATCCCTCCTCTTGTCCTCACCCTTTCTTCCTCCACCATCACTGCACCACTATCAAACAATAACCATGCTTCTCATCAATTTAAACCCCTAAATGGATTTAAAGTTTTATATTTCACACTCCATTTAGGAGAAACGGCTATTTTGAAGAAAGAACTACAACTTCCAGTAGCGTTATCATACAACATGACTGGACACACCATGAAATATGTAGTTCTTCTTGGGGTTTACAACTGGGGTTGTGTTTTTGTATTAATAAACTAAAAAAAAAACAGATTGAAGTCCTGACAACTGTGCTACTGTAATACGTGTAGTATGAAATAAGTATAAAAGAGTACATCGTATTGTGGTATTTTATGTGTTTTTATTACACCGGCAGTGTTTGGGGGAAATATGCGCTGTTTGCCAAGGCAACCCTGTTTGCATCGGCGCGCAGCCTCGCATAGACCTGGAAGAGATCCGTCCTACAGGATTGGTAATGTTTTTGTGTGTACAGTAGGTGGCGGTAAAGCACCTGAACGTTGGATGCCAACCGCCAAATCAATAGAAGAAGCAGCAGCAGCAGAAGCCGCAGCAGCAGCTAGGCTAGGCTAGGCTAGTAGCTAATGTAGCCAGTCTTGACAAGCGAGCTAAAAGCTGCACAAAGCTCCAGATACATTCCCCACCGGCATCTCAGTTACAACAGTCAGATTATCCATCGCTGTGATCACAGTACATGTTCTGGTGGCCGTTTTCCTGCATGTGTCCTTCTTTTCAGAGTTGTATTCGTTTACAGAGAAATGAAAGTAACGACAAGCATGTAGCCCAAATACAGTAAAAGCACT
>NW_007583051.1:0-1132 GCF_000690725.1 Stegastes partitus
GCCTTATTTTGGGGTTAAAAGTAACCCAATCAGAATACTACACATGGAGATCTCCATTGGGCAAATCCAGCCTCAAAAATCAGTAGAAAAGGTTGGGATTTTAAGACCGTCTACAGTGTGTTGGAGTTAAAAGATTTTATTCAACAAAGGGGTAAACAAAGCAAAAAGACACCACAGAATATTAAAGTGGGGTATAAATTTAAAGTAAAATAAAATATACATAGAAAATATAATACAGAATAAAGTCAACAAATTTACAAGAATATACAAGAGATAACAGAAATGTGCAAATGGACAGAATATGCAAATGTGCTTAGATTGAAGCATTAAAAAGTCTCATTGCTGTCAGGAGGAATGACCTCCTGTAACGCTCCTTGGTTGTATCAGTCAGATGCTGGAACTGCTCCTTAGATTGTCCACAGTTTTATGGAGGGGGTGTGAGCTGTTGTCCATGATGACCAGCAGTTTAATCAGCATCCTCTGCTCCACCACCTCCTCCTCCTCCAGGGTGACCAACTGACAGCCAATAACAGACAGGGCTTTCCTGATGAGTTCTGTTGGCATCCTTCGCCTTTATGCCTGCACCACAGCGAAGAAGATGGTGCTCGCCACCACAGACTGATAGAACATCAGGAGCATGCGGTTGCACACATCTGAGCCTCCTGAGGAAGTAGAACCGGCTCAGGCCCTTCTTGCAGACAGCCTCTGTATTGGTGGACCACTCCAGCTTGTTGTCCAGACTCACTCCCAGGTGCTTGTGAGTCTGGACAATCTCAACATCAGTCCCGTTGACGCATAGAGGAGAGGGTGGTGACTTGTTCCTCCTGAAGTCCACCACCATCTACTTGGTTTTCGTCACATTCAGTTGCAGGTGGTTCTCGCTGCACCATCGCACAAACTGGCTCACCAGGTTCCTGTTTTGATCCTCCCTCCCAGTCTCCACACAGCCTAGTATGGCCGTGCCATCCCAGAATTTCTGCAGGTGACACAACTCTGTGCTGTACTGGAAGTCCGAAGTGTAGGTGGTGAGCACAGACTGTATAAAAGATGGACGTAGCTACCGTGACGTCACCCGTTGGTTTCTGCACTGAGAAAATGAAGCCAGGGTTTTGCTACTTCCTGGTTGACATCT
>NW_007583052.1:0-1132 GCF_000690725.1 Stegastes partitus
CAGACATATTGTGTCCTGATCAAGTGTTTTTGCCCCAATACGATTTGAATAATGTAGTATTTAGTATTTTCCCAATCCGATGTCATTTTCCTGTATAAAACACACTCCAAATACAGTAACGTTGTTGAAAACAACATCAGCGGGCCGTGCATTTTCCTCCTAGGCCTTCAGTGGCGTCCTACCTGAATCAAACCACCTCCTAAAACCATCATTATGACGCCAGGACTATAGAAACCATCAGTGTTACACAGACAGGCAGCATAACAGGACGTTGCATCGCAGACAGGTATCTCATGTAGTCAGAATGAATGCCATCACTAAAGCAAGAAACCCAGTTGAAACAATTCAACAAGCAGCCACAGCAGCACCATATACACCACATCAGGCTGCGTCTTGGCTACGCTGTCTTTCAAGGTGCGTGTTTAGAAATTTTTTACATATTTTACAGTAAAACATGTGCAAATTTTCCTAAGAAACTCGTTTCTCTATCGTCGTCTTCGCTGCTAACAATGCTATTCGTTAGCACCTAAGACGCTAACGTCCTCGCTAAGTAAAGTAATACTTTTATAATAATAATAATTGATCAGATTTATATAGCGCTTTTCTAGACACTGTCAAGTATTCATTCACACACATTCATTCTGGTGGTGGTAGCTACGATTGTAGCCACAGCTGGGGCAGAATGGCAGCCACGCCTCTATCAGTCTGCCCCAGCTCTGGCTACAATAGACTGATAGAGGCGTGGCTGCCATTCTGCCCCTCCGACCACCACCTCAAACAATCCATTCATACTCATTCATGGGTGAAGTGGCCGAAGGACACAACAACCATGAAACAGGTTACAGGGCGGAATCGAACCGCCGACCTTCCGATCATCGAGCGACTCGCTCTACCACCTGAGCTGCCCCATATAAAGTTTTAGTTTGTGCAGGTCGCTACAGACGGGAACCGCTAGCTTTGGCTAAGCTCTCAATAAGAGGACGTGAAAGTGCTGACGTCATCGTAGGCCAGCTGGTGGGTCCTGGGACCACCAACTCTAAATCTGATTGGTTAAAGCAACAGTTTCATTACAATGCATTTTAAACTAGAGACGCCTGCACTTTTGATTCTGAAGGCCTCAGGGCAGATTTCT
>NW_007583053.1:0-1132 GCF_000690725.1 Stegastes partitus
CAGTTTGGCAAATTCCAGTCTGGCTTTTTTATGATTTGTTTTCAACAATGGTGTCCTCCTTGGTCGTCTCCCATGAAGTCCACTTTGGCTCAAACAGTGACAGATGGTGCGATCTGACACTGATGTAACTTGACCTTGGAGCAAGGTTATAATAGTTTTGGATTTTTCAGTAGTTTTAGTTTTTATTTCATTTTGACTTTTTGTTTTCAAATTCAGTTAGTTTCAGTTAGTTTTTTAAGCAGATTTGCTAGTTTTTATTAGTTTTTATTTTTTTGAGCATACTTAGTTTTAGTTTAGTTTTTATTAGTTTCAGTGTTAATTTTCGTTTTTTGTTTTTTTGTAAATTAGGGTCTTTGTCAAGTGTTACATTCAAAATTGTCAGAATATGTATTGTATAAGAAAAACTCAATAAGAGATACAATTTTTTAAAAATGTATTCGGAGGACACATGAACAGCCATCCACAAATCTAATACAACAGCCCATAAGATAGCAGCCCTAAGTACAAAATGTGTGCTATACTGCTTCTGTGCTTAGATGTACTTAGTGTGCTGGGTAAAAATCACCATAGCCAACAGGCTAAAGACACACATCAACATAACAACATGAACCTATTTATGAGACAAGTAACAGTGCTTGGCAGCCAGGAGTCTCAGGGAATTCAATCTAAGAAATCATGAACAACCTCAAAAACCCAACAAACTCTAGACTACAGGTTTGATCAATTTAAATGAAACAATTCAAAATTAACTACATAAAGAATTGCACTAGAGGTACAGTAACTTTAGTGCAAATTAGGAATAGGCGATATGGCCTAAAAATAAAATCTCTGATTTTTTTCTGCAAAACTTGATTTACAATTTTAAACCAAGTGTTGCCTTCCTGTTATCAAAATATATTCAAACACCAAACAGAAATTTTCTCTTAAAGTTAAATTTTTTGAACGTCAGCAGGCTAGTGAGTGCCAAACTCAATACCCGGGGCGGCATGTCCTTAAGTTTGCAGATGACTCTGTGATTGTGTCTCTTCTCAGGGATGATGACCCTGATCATGGCCCTGTAGTATCTGAGTTCACGGACTGGTGTAGCACGTCCTTTTTAAATATGAATGTGACCAAAACCAAAGAGATGATT
>NW_007583054.1:0-1132 GCF_000690725.1 Stegastes partitus
AGAGAGACACAGGACTTCATGTTGCAGAGAAAAATGAGCCCACAGTGAAGAAAACCTGTGACAGGAGCAGAAAACAAACTGCTTCAGGCTTCTAGGGGTTAATATGAGACGGTACGTGCACGAATGCAAACTGTGGTGTTCGTTTTGGGATTCATCAGATTATTATACGATTGTAGACAACATACAAAAGTGAGAGAAGTCGGTTTTTCTGACTTCTAGTGTTTGTTTCTTTTTTTCATATAGTGCTTAACAAATGTATTCGACCTCCACCCAATGTCAGGCTTATGCCCTAAATTAACAGCACTGGTAATTACCAAAGTCATTTTTTAAAATATGTCTGTAATGGTTAATTCACCAGTATGTAGAAGCTCTTTAACTGAAATGATATTTTTAATGCTAAAATATACAGCGCCCTCCATAATTATTGGCAAGATGTGATTCTTTAGCTTCTAGTAAATTCAGTTCTTTTCTAAATAATATAGGACCACAATGAAAAAAAGAGGAAAATTCAACCTTTAATTCAAGTGCATTTATTCAGTGTGAAAAAATTCCCACATTAAAAAATAATTATTTTACATCAGATCATGTGCGCCACAGTTATCAGCACCCTCGATGCTAATACTTTGTACAACCTACTTTTGCCAACAATTCATTTGAGCTGAGTTGAAGGTGACATTTTTCTACAATTTTCAGTGTGAGAGTATGCTTCTGCAAAAAATAAATATATATATTTTAAGGCTTTTAACACATCTTCACCAGGGGTGCCAATAATTATGGAGGGCGCTGTAATTATTGAACTTTCAGATTTACTATTTTACAAAAAAAAAAACCTGAAAAAACAGTAAAGCACATTATTATTTCCTGATTTAGATGTCACACTATAGGTATTTACTTACATTCCTGAGCAGAACAGTTAGTTTTAGTGGTTGAATGTGATGCTTGATTCATTTCTCAGAGAAGCCCAGCGGCTCAGATTTGGTAGAAAAAGGTGGATTCAGTTTGAAATTCCTCATTCCTGTTCAAAATGATGGAACGCCGAGAGCTGAGTGAGCGTTAAAGCACTGAAAGATGCTGGATGGACTATATATAAATATATATATATATATGTAAAGAGTTCATCTGCAAAAACAGA
>NW_007583055.1:0-1132 GCF_000690725.1 Stegastes partitus
AAACACACAATCGTCTCTAAACTTCTTTGGCTTTCTGAATACAAGGAACGTTGGTTTCACGAGGGTGTCTTTACTTTTGCTACAGATGGACGTAAAGCCATACGAGGTGTGTCAGAAATGTTCAAGAACTGGTGTCACAAAAGATCTATTTCATACCCGTCAGACGATCAACCAGCACGATCCTGCTGCGTTTGACATGACAGAACTCACAATGAGCATCCGACAGTTCCTGGCTGAGAAGAACATCTCCGTGCTGGAGCAACCTCCCTACTCACCCCACCTGGCTCTGTGGGATCCTCCTCCCCAACCTCAAGGGGGTCATCAAGGGGCCCGTTTTGAAGACGACATCAAGATGGCTGTGACGACGGCGCTGCAGAGGATCCCAGAAGAATCCTTCCAGGAGTGCACGGCGGCGTGGCAGTTTGGATTTTATATCTTTTGTGACACCAGTCCTGAAACTTTTCTGACACACCTCGTACATATTTACACTTTATATGTGCATGATAGGGCTGCAAGGTGGCGCAGTTGGTAGCACCGTTGCAAGAAGGTCGGCGGTTCGCGTCCCAGTGAGGACACCCGGGATCTTTCTGCGTGGAGTCTCCATGTTCTCCCCGTGCAGCGTGGGTTCTCCCCGGGTTCTCCAGCTTCCTCCCTCAAGTCCAAAAACATGATGGTGATTCTAAATAGGTGTGAATGTGAGTGTGGCCCTGTGATAGACTGGCGACCTGTCCAGGGTGTCCCCTTAAGTCAGGGATAGACTCCAGCCCCCCGTGACCTTATGAGGATTAAGTGGTGTATAGATAATGGATGGATGTGTGTGATCCAGGTGAAAAGCAGCTGGAGACATCTATAAATGGACTACACTGGCGCTTTTCTACTTTAGTGGCACACAATGTGTTTCTCATTCACACATTCATGCACCAATGGTAACAGAGCTGCCATGCAAGGTGCTGCCTGCCATTGGGAGCAACTGCAGGTTCAGCGTCTTGCCCAAGGACACTTCAGCTGTGGAGGGGGATCGAACCGCCAACCTCTCTACCACCTGAGCCACAGCTAACCAGTGTTTTGTCTCCACACTACTTCTCTCTCCCCGACTAATTTCAGATGCAAGTCATTTCGTTGCGGTAACTGG
>NW_007583056.1:0-1131 GCF_000690725.1 Stegastes partitus
ACTATTTTTCCCGAAAATTACAATTTATATTTTGTATATGACATGTCATTGCGAATTTAAACACATATGGTGCTCAAAATTATTGATTATTGTTTATTTTAAAAATATTTATTTTAAAAAGAAAAATCAAAAACAGTAGGGGGGGCGGCGCCCGAGCGCCCTCTATTGGCCAGCCGCCACTGCTAACAGACTAAAACTTAATCACCAGTGGTTGATCAAAGTGCCCTAAAAATTAACGACCGAGTTTATCTCTGAATTCCTAAACAGTGAAAGTTCAGGACTCAACCTGAGGATGGCTGCGATGTAATAAAACATTAAACTGCAGCTGATAAACTGTGACTTTGTGTGACAGATCACCTGTCTGAGTTGAAGAAAAGTTCACAGCATGACCTGCTGCTGGACCTTGATCAGCCCTAACTCAAGTCAGGATAGTTTATAGTAAAGCCTGAATTATGATAATCGGTTGGTGCATCGATGTGTGCAGCTTTCTCTGTCTCTTTGAAGACAGTTGTGGATGCTACCACTCTCTGATGCTGCAGGTGTGAATTAAAGAAATAGTCCTAAACAGCTAAAAGCTAAGCTGCTATTCTATGTGTGACAGCTTACTGACACTGTGTGACCTGCTGTTGGCTCCTGATCTGGACTGGTCCGCTCTCCACGCTCTCTCTGCTGTGATTGATAATTATCAAAACCTGAATTGAGTTACCGGCACTGTTGTTCAGTTTGCAAATGTGTGTCTATTTGGAGACGCACATGTGGATCCTGCTGCACAACAGACTACTTTGGACAGCTTGAAACGGATACATCGCCAGTGCGACTATTACAGAAACGTGGCCATGGTGGGCATTTAGACATGAAGCCCACACTTTGATGTGGCGTCAATTTAATGGAATGGCTGAAAGGGCCTTAATTAAACCAATATATGGCTTAAAAAATAAAAAATAAAAAATGATGCTGTATGATATCTGACAACAAGGTAAACATTGTTTAGTATTGCATGCTACTTCAGTTTAACAAATGTTAATTTCAAAATATAAAATAAAAGCAGCCTTTTCAAATGCAGTTAAATGAGTAGCTTGATAAGTTGCGCCTGAGGCCGCCATCTTGCATTTGGAAATTTAAAGAAAAGGA
>NW_007583057.1:0-1130 GCF_000690725.1 Stegastes partitus
TCTGAGTACATCTGCATTTCTGTGTTAATCACGCCGGGCCGTGATAAGATGTTGTTGATTTAGAGTAAAACACACTATTGTCGGTGTGTTAAAACTCAAAGGAAGACTTCAGTGTCAGCTCTTCAGCTTTAGGACTGTTTTTAGAGTGACAGGAACCCACAAAGCAGAAAAACACAATTTGGTTCACGTGTGATCACAGTTAAAGTTACGGTAAAACTCAGGCTTTGAAGCTAAAGGGAAGGTTTTTAAAAGGGAGATTTGAAACCTGTAGTGTTGAATCTTAAAGTCCAGCTTGCAGGCCAGTGTTTTTATTCCCTGCATCTGTTTGCACCTTGCTGGCTTCACTTGCGTGTATGTTGGGTTTTGGATGCTGTGCTTTCTGTATTTGCAGCGTATTTCTCTATGTAGTTGAGTTTTCCTTCTTTGCAGAACATTTTCTAAATGTTTCACATGGCTACGTAGTCGTGTGTTGCATTGCGTTACTATTTTTGGAAAGATACGACAACAATGAAGTTTTGTTTTCTGCTTCTTTAAAACTGGAAAAACAAGCTGAAGAACTCAAACTCCTGATTTCAGTCGATGAAAGTAAAAGTTTAGAAAACGCTGCTCTACAGGAGGATTCTGGTTATAACCCTGAAGGCAGAGAACGTTCCCGAAAAGTGTATATATAAGTTCTAAATATGTTTTAAAGAAAACGTTATAAACAAATGTTTAAAGAGCATTTCAACTAATGTTCCAAAAATGTTAAACGTGAACTAAGACGGAACATTTTTATTGGAACATTCACAGCATGTTGACAGATTATGTTCCATGATAACAAAAGAAGAACGTTTCCCAAACCAAGATGTTTTCCAGATGTTTCCACGGCCTCAGAAGATGAACCGGTGGAACACTTTGCCTGCAGTGTTGTGTTTTTAGGAAGCCTTTAGTCCTCATTCTGTTTTAAAGAAGAAATTGTCTCGAAACCAAAATAAAACTTCCCGCTGAAAACATTACTGGAACTTTGCAGAACTTTCTCAGAATGTTTTTAGAACCGAGAAGGAACCTTACGCACATTTAGAAGGACGACTCGCGGTGTGATGAGATCCTTTGTGGTGTAAAGGGAGGGAGTCGTGCTCTCAGCTCCTCTG
>NW_007583058.1:0-1129 GCF_000690725.1 Stegastes partitus
CTAGCAAATGCATCCAGAATTTATATTCATTTTTTTGCTTTGGGTGGCGTTTAGAGCTGGTTTTGCATTCGTCAAAATAATTAGTTGTCGTGGCAACAATAGTTTTTTATTCGTAGGTGTAAAATTTCTGTACAACCGATTTATTTCTGTAACCAAATCTACTTTTCAGTGTTTCTCGCCCGTGTTGCTGTGCACATGTGGAGCCTGCAGGTCAACAAAATCTGTGTGTTTAAAATAAAGTTACTAAAACCTTCAAATCAGAGGGAAGCCGACACACTTTTCTTGCAGTTTAATCGTGAAAATGTGCAAGTTTTCATTTTGCATTATAAAAAAAAATGCAAGACCTTTTAGCAGATGACTTTAATAACTCTTATTTTGAAAGGTTTATTCATCCTGGAATGATTTGTAGGAGAGTAAATCTACATTGAAATGTATCAAAAATACATTTTAAAAAATGCAAAAAAAAAATTCCACATACAAGCAAATGCATCCAGAATTTGTGTAAAATTTCCGTACAACCAATTTGTTTTTGCAGCCACATCTGTTTTTCAGTGTTTCCCGCTTGTGTTGCTGTGCACATGTGGAGCCTGCAGGTCAACAAACTCTGTGTATTTAAAATAAAGTAAATAAATCCTTAAATCAGAGTAAATCTGACACATTTTGATGGTGAAAATGTGCAAGTTTTCTTTTTGCGTTATGAAAAAATGCAAGAATTTTTAGCAGATTAATTTTAATAACTCTTATTCTGAAAGGTTTATTCATCCTGGAATGATTGGGATTTTGTAGGAGAGTAAATCTACATTGAAACTGATCAAAAATACATTTAAAAAAATGCAAAAAAAAAAAAATTCCACATACAAGCAAATGCATCCAGAAGTTGTGTAAAATTTCCATGCAACCAATTTGTTTTTGCAGCCACATCTGTTTTTCAGTGTTTCCTGCTGATGTTGCTGTGCACATGTGGAGCCTGCAGGTCAACAAACTCTGTGTATTTAAAATAAAGTTACTAAAACCTTCAAATCAGAGGGAATCTGACACACTTTTCTTGCAGTTTAATCATGAAAAAATGCACAAGTTTTCGTTTTGCATCAAAAACAAAGTCGTGTTTGTGTGTCGATGCTGAAGCGAT
>NW_007583059.1:0-1129 GCF_000690725.1 Stegastes partitus
GCCCTACCTCAGCCTCTCAGCAACATTTTAGTTGTTTCCTGAAGTTCCTACTCTGATAGATGTGTGTTTGCCTTTCATCACATCAGTAACCATTTTTTGTGTCCCTTTGTCCCTAGAACTCCCACTGCACTATGTCTATAAGGAGGAGGAGACTCCTGCTAACCTGCTCTGTAATCAGAAGAGGAACTCTGGGCTGCACCAGAAGGCTCCAGACCAGTTACAGATGAAAGAGGAACAAGAGGAATCCTGCACCAGTCTGGACAAGGAGGACCCAGAGCCTCTACAGATGAAAGAGGAACAAGAGGAACTCTGCACCAATCTGGACAAGGAGGACCCAGAGCCTCCACAGATGAAAGAGGAACAAGAGGAATTCTGCACCAGTCTGGACCAGGAGGACCCAGAATCCTCAGAGATTAAAACGGAAAAGCTATATTCTTGTAGATCATGTGGGAAAAGTTTTTGTCGTCAGTATCACTTGAGGCTTCACATGAGAACTCACACAGGTAAGAAGCCGTACTCCTGTGAAACCTGTGGAAAAAGTTTCAATGAAGGAGGTAATTTGAAAGTCCACATGAGAACTCACACAGGTGAGAAGCCGTACTCTTGTGAAACCTGTGGAAAAAGTTTCANTTTGAAAGTCCACATGAGAACTCACACAGGTGAGAAGCCGTACTCTTGTGAAACCTGTGGAAAAAGTTTCAGTTACTGGGGAGCTTTGAATGTCCACATGAGAACTCACACAGGTGAGAAACCGTACTCTTGTGAAACCTGTGGTAAAAGTTTCAGTCAAGCATCTCATTTGAAAGCCCACATGAGAGCTCACATTCTGAATCATCGGTGGAAGAAATAACTTTAACAGGTTGAATGTTTTACAGCAGTTTCAGACTGTGTTTCAACAATAATTGTGAGGAAATATGTCAGCAGTCCTTGATGATTAGACCAGATGGAGTCTAGATGGTGGTGGTGGAGCCAGGAGAAGAACCAGGCTGAACATCTGGATAAATGTAGTACTGGTACAGGCTGCTGTATTTTTGGTATCATCCTTCATCCTTCATCAGCGTAGCAGTGATGTGAGATATTGTGAAGCTCTTTGGAACATTTTCACATCCTGCTGGAAGAACATGGCTGA
>NW_007583060.1:0-1129 GCF_000690725.1 Stegastes partitus
ACTAACAATCTATGCATCACACTGGACCTAATTACTTAAACACTGCAGTGCTAACATACAGCCACAATAAATACAGTCGTGACTCAATAATCCGACACTAAATGCAAAACCTTCTTTTATGTCGGATAGCAAGGCTGTCGGATTGTCAAGACGGAGGTCGAGATACAAGGAGGGCTTGATGCTGGAAGGCTCATTTGTTAATATTTATTGTTTATAGCTGTTATAATAACTAGTGTGTTGCTAGAACACTACGCATCACTGGATTTCACACCTGATTGACCCAGTGCGATTGTGCACGGGCCCGTCGGTTGACATCAAGGCTAAATACATTCAGACAGCAGGCTGAAGTGATCCAAATCCAGTATTTTTTTCTCCTATGTGACCTGTATCTGATGTTTTTTATGACAGTCTGAACAACACAGATCCAATTAATAATGAATATCCAAATATTCAGCGCGGACTTCCACCCCGGGGGAGCGCTCCGATGGGATGGAAGTGGCCAGGACGCACAGGCAGTACTTGGCTGCTGATGCTAGTTTAGTTAGAGGTCACAGTTCTGTTTCCACCATCGGCGGTGACGGGGGAGTGGCGGATACGCTCCACTGTTACCATCCATGTTTACTTCCATAAACACTGAGCACGCTCGCTGCGTGTGACGTCGTCGTGTCCTCTTATGCACATGCAGGACACTTTTGGGTCGTATGAAGTTCACACAGCAGATCACATACAAGTCGCATTTAACTGGAAATGTGAACGAACTCGCAAAAAAATTGGATTTCACAACAAAAAATCCAAATGTAGCATTAAGTCCTGCAGTGTGAACGTAGCCAATCAGATTGTTCAGTCAGATAATACGCCGTTATCCTTAATTGTGACAAAAAATGTCATGTCAGAGTCCGAATCCAAGGCTGTCGGTATGTTAAGGCTGTTCTTCATGGGTTCCGTTCGTTTTTCCCACGACTACATCCCAGGCATATCTTACCTTTTCTGACATATTTGGACCAGCAAAAATTTGAGTCACTTCGAAACACTGTCTACAGATAAAGGCGGTATACTTCAATAACACCACAAAGTTTAATCAGCTGCATCTTAACTAAAGACGTCAATACATGCATTACTCCTCTGTGGA
>NW_007583061.1:0-1128 GCF_000690725.1 Stegastes partitus
CGGCTTCTTGCTAAGAATAGTCTCGCTTAAATTGCATTGTTTGTTTTGTTTTCCTCCTGAAGTCAGATCTGAGCAGAGAACTGGTGAAATTATTCAGACAGAAAACATCTGACAGCGAAAAAATATATATTCACACCGTATATAAGTACAGCCGTGACTCGATAATCCGACCCTTAACGATCCAAAACCTTGCTATTGGAACAGAACCCATTGAGACAGCCTTAACATAGCGACCGTCTTGGATTCCGACTCCGACATGACGTTTTATGTCACCAATCAGGATGACGGCGTATTATCTGACTGAACAATCCCACAGATTGGCTACGTTCAGACTGCATCCATCCATTATCTATACACTGCTTAATCCTCACTAGGGTGGCGGGGAGGCTGGAGCCTAAACCAGCCAACTTAGGGCGAAGGCAGGAGACACCCTGGACAGGTCACCAGTACATCGCAGGGCCACATTTAGAGACAGACAACCAAGCACACTCACATTCACACCTACGGACAATTTAGAATCTACGTTCACACTGCAGGACTTAATGAATTATGATTTTTTTTTGTGAAATCAGATTTGTTTGTGAGTTCATTCACGTTTCCAATTAAACACGACTTGTATGTGATCTGCTGTGTGAACTTCATTCGACCCAAAAGTGTCCCGCATGCGCAGAAGAGGACACGACGACGTCACACACAGCGAGCATGCTCAGTGTTTATGGAAGTAAACATGGATGGTAACGGTGGAGCATATCTGACACTCCCCCACCGCCACCGATGGTAGAAACGGAAGTGTGAGCGCTAACTAAACTAGCATCAGCAGCCAAGTACTGCTTGTGTGTTCCGGCCACTTCCACCCCGTCGGAGTGTTCCCCCGGGGTGGAAGTGTTCGGAATGTGCACCGGTCAGTTAGTGGTGAAATCCAGCGATGCGTAGTGTTCTAACAATACACCATTTATAATAACAACTTTAGACAATAAATATTAACAACTAATGAGCCTTCCAGCATCAAGCCCTCCTTGTATCTCGACCTCCGTCTTGACAATCCAACAGCCTTGCTATCCGACATAAAAGGTTTTACATTTAGTGTTGGATTATTGAGTCACGACTGTATTCAAATGAGCACAAACA
>NW_007583062.1:0-1128 GCF_000690725.1 Stegastes partitus
CTGAGACGTAGAGGAACCTCAAGGAACCAAGATCAAGAAATGCCGCTGTGGAGCAACCCCCAGAAAGGCTCTTCTAAGTCAGGTTTTGTGTTCCATTTTGAATTTTATTTTGCAGTCGTGACTTGATAATCCGACCCTTAACAATCCTAAACCTTGCTATCCGACAGGAAAAATGAACGGAACCCATAAAAAACAGCCTTAACATACTGACAGCCTTGGATTCCGACTCCGACATGACATTTTATGTCACAAATAAAGTAACGGCGTATTATCTGACTGAACAATCCCACAGATTTACTGACCCTTGATGTCAACCGACGGGTGAATTAGGCTGAAATCCAGTGATGCGTAGTGTTCTAACAATACACTAGTTATTATAACAACTATGAACAATGAATATTAACAACAGATGAGCCTTCCAGCATCAAGCCCTCCTTGTATCTGGACCTCCGTCTTGACAATCCGACATAAAAGAAGGTTTTACATTTCGCGTCGGATTATCGAGTCATACATACAAAATAATATTCGACAATATCGTAGCTATTTGTAGTCAAACAGGGAATTTGTCGTTCAAATTGAAAATCATTTGCATCCAAATCAATCAGCGAAAAGTCAAATAAGATCCCAGCTTGCCCAAATATGCAAAACCAATCTCTCAAAACTAAGTTCTGGCTTCCAGACAGAATACCTCCAGGTTTTTAAAAATGGTTTCATATTGGACTATCTATCTATCCATCCATCCATCCATCCATCCATCCATCCATCATAAATATGAGCCAAACACATTATATTTTATACGTTTCATGTATTCACAGTTTAAAAAAAACAAAAACAAACAAAACACCACTTCCATGCTGCTCAAACCCTTTTTCTCACCATTTAAAAAAAAATTATACTGAAAGCTCGGGAAGCAAATCTAAATATTTTAGTAACCAATACTCTATTTTTTGCCCCAGACATGTGACATTATCCACAAAAGTGCCGTTCGAGTTGACTCCTTGAATACATGAGCTCTCGCCATGAGTCATTAACCGCCACAGAAGTCTTTGTCATGGCGCCCGTTGCTAGCTAAACCCCAACAATGCTTTATTTTAGCCAATACAGAGCTGCTCATAGCAACCGCCTCCA
>NW_007583063.1:0-1128 GCF_000690725.1 Stegastes partitus
TCTATACCAGGGGTGTCCAAAGTAGTCAGAGGTATAGACCAGGGGTGTCCAATCCTGGTCCTCGAGGGCCACAATCCTGCATGTTTTAGATGTTTCCTTCTTCCAACACACCTGATTCAAATGATCAGGATCATTATCAGGCTTCTGCAGAGCTTGATGATGAGCTGTGTTGTGAGGTGTGTTGGAAGAGGCAAACATCTAAAACTTGCAGGACTGTGGCCCTCGAGGACCAGGATTGCCCACCCCTGGTCTATACCTCTGACTACTTGTGAGCTTTTTACATCATTAACTTTATCTGAAAGCCATGTTTTAAAGCTACTTTGCAAATTAAGATTTCACATTTTCACACTCACATATTGTGGTCATGCCCAAAACTACAGACATTCTGGGAGGGAGCGTTCGCGACACTCAAAGAAGTATTTGGTAGAAATATTACAATGGACCCAGCAGTGGCTTTGCTGGGTCTATTACCAAAAGGCATCCAAGGAAGAGCCAAAAAATATCTCCTACAAATATTACTAACAAGTTAGGTGGCTGAAGCCAGATTCCCCCAACGCACAAAATGTGGATTGAGAGAATAAAGGAAATATATCTAAAGGAGAAAATAACTTAATCGCTAAGACTTCAAAAAGATCCATTATTAACAGGTGGAGTGATGCCATGAGCACATTACAACATGGAGGAAGGCCTGCATATGTTTTGTATTTAATCTGTGTTATTAATACTTCTATGTACTTTTAAATGTATTTATTTATTATTTTCCTTTTTTTGTTTGTGGATTTTTATTTATTTATTTATATTTAAATTCTCTTTTCTATTGATTTCTCTATGTCCCCTTTTGCTATTGTAATTGTTGGTGCTTTCGTTGAGTTTTACATTGTTTGTCACAAATATGACCCTGTATTGGAAATGTGAAAATGGTAAATATGATCTGGTATCTGTGATTCTATATGCAATTGAAATAAAACTGAGTTAAAAAAAAACCAAAAAAAAAAAAACAAATATTTTAAGCCCACGATGGCCTCATAGAATTTGATGAAACAACTTGACAATGTATAAAATTCTAAGCAATATTAAACTAATCCATCCATTATCTATACACCGCTTAATCCTCACTAGGGTCATGGG
>NW_007583064.1:0-1128 GCF_000690725.1 Stegastes partitus
GGAAAAGAACTATTAGAAGTCAACATTTTGACCTGGCACTTGAGGAAGCAGAGGGTCCATTCAATTCAATTTTCAATTCAGTTTTATTTGTATAGTGCAGTTTACAACACACATTATCACACAGCGCTTAACAAAGGCAGAATTTACAAACTTAAACAGAGAACCCAACAATCCAAAGGAACCTTTGGACTTCCTCTGAGCAAGCGGTTGGCAATGGTGAGAAGGAAAAAAAACCTCCAGCAGAACCAGGCTCAGGGAAGGTGGCCATCTGCCTCGACCAGTTGGGTGAGAGTGGGGATGAGGGGGGTGGGGAAAAAAGGATAGCAGATAGAGAGCAAGCAATAGAAGAGAACAATAAATATGAATATATGTATTCTGGGGGTTGGTGAGGCCATGCAGCCTGAATATGAGCAACTGCATACAAAGACAAAGCTGGCCTGGCTATAACTCGAACATCAGGATGTAAACAAACAGTGAAAATTAATTGTCTATTTTCTTTATTGTTAAATGAAACACATAAGCCTAAATGCTGTGTTTAGACGGCAAGGGTCCGTATTGTTCTACCAGAATGGAAAGAACATGACTAAAAAAATAAAAAAGGCAAATAAAATTATTTACCACACAGCATTCACTTCAATTTTCAGGAAAAAAAGAACAAACAAACAAACAAAACATTTAGACATCATTTATTCTTCTTAAACTGATTCCTTGTTTTTTTGTGTGTGTGGGGGGGTTCTGTTTTTTTTGTTTTTTTTTATTTTAATCTGTTTGATAAGGTGTGGCATTAATGTAGTGGGTGTACCTTTAACAATGTGATACACTGTGTTGCCGCAAAAACAAAAAATAGTTTAGCTACATTCCTGCATATCTCCAACCATAGTCACATACACTCTCTTACACACACACACACACACACACACACACACACATACACACACACACACCCATCTAGAAGGTGCCCATCAAACATCAAATTCCACACACCACATTTAGCCAAGTCTTGACACCTCAGTTCACTCATAGTGGTTAGAAATTTCACGGCCGCAAATTAGCTAATAACTCATGGGCCGTAATGAAGCAGGGGGCTGTCATGTAAAATTTATGCCATATTTTCAATTGTGTGTGTGT
>NW_007583065.1:0-1127 GCF_000690725.1 Stegastes partitus
AAACAACTACAAATGTACATAAACTGGCAACAAAGAGACAAAAAATAAGCACAAAAAAACACAAAATGACGACAAAAGGTCATAAAATGACCACAATGAGATGCAACATGACTATAAAGATAAATAAAATAAGAACAATAGATGCAAAAACGACAATGACAATGGATAAAAAGACTCAAATGACTGTGTTCAAGGACTTCTCTCAAGGTTCTTTTGGCACTAACGCGTCAAAAAGTGACTTTCTTCTCTTTTTTGCTCACTCAGACAACAAACAACACCTCCAGCTGGGTGCAAATTAGAAAACAGAAGGAAACTGTGATCAAAAACAACCACAAAGAGCCACAAAGCAACAACAAAAATGGTTAAAATGGCCACCAAAACAAACAAAACTGCTACAAAGTATTGTAAAATCTCTACGAATAGACGTAAAATGACTACAAAGACCACAAAGACACAAGAAACAACTACAAACCAAGCGAAAATGATCACAAATCAACTACAAATGTAAATGAAACGACAATAAAGAGACATAAAATGACTACAAGCAAACAAAAAATGACTACAAAGATGTAAAGTGACCACAAAGGAATGTAAAACTACTACAAAGAGGAATAAAATGACCAGAAAGAGACGCAAAACCGACAATAAAGATGCATTAAAGACCACAAAGATATGCTAATGACTACAAAGAGGTGCAAAAACGACAATAAAGATGCTTAAACAGACCATAAACGTACACAAAATGACTACAGAGATGCAAAAACACCAATAATGATTCAAAAAAAGACCACAAAGATGCGCAAAATTACTACGAAAACACGCAAAAACGACAATAAAGATGCTTAAAAAGACCACAAACATATGCAAAACCACTACAGAGATGCAAAAACACCAACAAAGATTCAAAAAAACACCACAAAGATACACAAAAACAACAATAAAGATGCTTAAAAAGACCACAAAGATGCTAAACACGTGGTTTCTTAGTCGAAGCTCCCAAAAAGTGTCTCGTTTTTTCTCTGTTTTGCTCACTCAAACTTAGCAACACCGCAAGCTGGGTGCAAATTAGAAAACACAGAAGGAAACGGCAATCAAGCAAGTTGTTGCCGGGCTAACACGTCTAATCA
>NW_007583066.1:0-1127 GCF_000690725.1 Stegastes partitus
TGCCTTCGCCCTGAGTCAGCTGGTATAGACTCCAGCTCCCCCACGACCCTAATGAGGATTAAGCGGTGTATAGATAATGGATGGATGGATGGATGCCCAGGGGCCTGACCAGTTACACCACAAAGTGTCACAAGTGGATTGTAAAGAGCCATGAAGCGACAACAAAGAAACATAACTGACCATAAAGTGACACAAAGTGATCACAGTCAAAAACAACAACAAAGACACACAAAACAACATAAAAGGGAACACAAAATTTCTCAGAGACAAGAAATGACATTGGTGACACAAAATAGTCTAAATGAGCACATAGACACATATAATGATGACTAAAGATGCAAAATGATCACAAGAACAGAACATTTTCACAGAGACATGAAAGACAACAGTGACAGAAAATTATGACAAAGAAACACAAAACGTCAACAAACACACAAAATTACCACAAAGACATACAAATTACAACAAAGGCACAAAATGACTACAAAAAATGGACAAAGAAAAGACCTTTAAGAGAAGATTTCTGTGGTCAAAGGGGAAAAAAAAAAAAGGTATTTGGCCCCAAAGACAAGAAACATGTTTGGAGGAAAGAAGTTAAAGTCCTTAACCTCAGAAACAACAAACCTACCGTCAAGCATGGTGATGGTAGTATGATGCCCTGGGGATGTTTTGGTGGCAGTAGAACAGGTGCTTCACTCACAGTAAATTGAATAATGAAGAAGGAGGATTACCTGCACATTCTTAAGGAACACCTTCAATGAAGCAAGAAGGTTGCAGTCAACAAAATGACCCCAAACACACATCAAAAACGGTAAAACAATAGCTAAATCGGCCTAGAATTAAGGTTTTAGACTGGTCTTCCCAAAGTCCTGACCTAAACCCCATCAAGAACCTGTGGACTGAGCTGAACAAACAATTCTATGTCAGAAAGCCAACAGATTTAGTTGAACTGCACCAGTTCTTCAAAGAGGAGTGATCAAAGATACAAGTGCCTTGTACAGGTGAAAATGGCTAAAAGACATTTCACCAAAGATAAGCAATGGTCTTTAATGGCCTTTATAAGTATATGTAAACCTTTGTTCACAATGGTATACATATATACTATCATTTTATTTATCGTGCACAGC
>NW_007583067.1:0-1127 GCF_000690725.1 Stegastes partitus
CAGATATAACAAAATGATATGTGTAAATTATTACCAAAATTAAAAACTAATATGTTTAGTACGGGGCTGCAAGGTGACTCGGTGGTTAGCACTGTTGCCTCGCAGCAAGAAGTTACCCGGTTTGCGTCCCAGTGAGGACACCTGGGATCTTTCTGTGTGGAGTTTGCATGTTCTTCCCGTGCAGCGTGGGTTCTCTCCGGGCTCTCTAGCTTCCTCCCACACAGTCCAAAAGCATGTTGAGATTAATTGGTGATTTTAAATTGTCTGCAGGTGTGAATGTGAGTGTGCTTGGTTGTCTGTCACAGTGCAGCCCTGTGATAGACTGGCGACCTGTCCAGGGTGTCCCCTGCCTTTGGCCTAAGTCAGCTGGGATAGGCTCCAGGCCCCCCACGACCCTAGTGAGGATTAAGCGGTGTATACATAATGGATGGATGGATGTTTAGTATGATGATATATACACACGTGGACGAAATTGTTGGTAACTCTCGGTTCATGAAACAAAAACTGACAATGGTCACAGAAATAACTTGAATCTGACAAAAGTAATAATAAATAAAAATTCAATGAAAATTAAGCACTGTTCTGAAGTGGCCTTCTATGAGCCCTGATCTAAATCCTATTGCTAGTCTGTGGAAGGAGCTGAAACATGGCGTCTGGAGAAGGCACCCTTCAAACCTGAGACAACTGGAGCAGTTTGCTCATGAGCAGTGGGCCAAAATACCTGCTGAGAGGTGCACAAGTCTCACTGACAGTTACAGAAATCGTTTAATTGCAGTGATTGCCTTAAAAGGTTGTGCAACAAAATATTAAGGGTACCATTATTTTTGTCCAGGCCTGTTTCATGAGTTTATTTAAAAAAAAAAAAACAATTCTGTTGAACCATGGTTCAAAAGCAATGTCTGTTTTCATTGCTTAATTTTCATTGAATTTTTGTTTATTATTACTTTTGTCAGATTCAAGTTATTTCTTTGACCGTTGTAGGTTTTTTTGTCTTTACCTGAGGGGTACCAACAATTTTTTCCACATGTGTAGCAATATATTCCATCACTGCTGATTCCATAATTCTAAGTTCCATGGTTGAAGTTAGTTATATGACCTGCTTGGACTTGGACAGCCAACATCTTACC
>NW_007583068.1:0-1127 GCF_000690725.1 Stegastes partitus
TCAGCCCAGCAAGGCTGAGACATTTAATTTTTTTGAATGCAAACCTGCACTAAGGACATACTGTTTGGTGTTTGAACTGAGTTTTGTTCTGTTTCTGTTCTGGTTCTGTTCTGTGGGTGTGTTTGCAGTGTTTTGTTCATTTGTTTTCATGTTAAATTAAGATTAAAAGTTTGATTACAATATTAAACAAAAGTAAGAATGCATGCTTTTGTAACATAAAAATACACAAAATTAGGGAGGGTGGGTGGATGGAAGGAGGATCTGGGTGGGTAGAGGAGGAGGGTGGAGTGTAGGGGGATGGGTGGGCAGGGAGGGAGGTAGGACATGGGTGGATGGGGAAGGAGGGTGGTTAGTGGATCCCTGGTGTCCGGGGTGAGCGCCTGGGCATTGGGGTGGGTGCTGGCCCATGCCGGGTGGCTGCCTGGGGTAGCCTGGTCCTTCCGGGCTCTTGGTAGACCTTCTGCCTGGAATGGGGCGGTGGGGGTGGCTCTTGGGCTTGTGTGGCCCTGGGCCCTGTGCTTGGCCCGCCCGGGATGGCTGGTGCCTGGTGGGGTCGTCAGCTGCCGGTTTTGGCCCACTGGGGCCTTTGCCCCACGGCCGTGGTGGGCTCTGGCTGCGGCCTTTCTCTGCCGCCGTCTGGGGGAATGCACGTTCGCCTCAGTGGTGCGGTGGCTGGGATTCGCACTCCGGGATTGCTGCTGATGGTCCGGGTCCTGGGGCTCTCCTGGTCTGCATCTGTCCTTTGCAGGGGCTCGGTTGCTCTCGCATGGTTTCACTCGCATGGCTGCACTCATGTTTGAACACTCCTTACCCCCCCCCATACTGATATCTACCTCTGTTTGCTTTGTTTATTTCATGTATTTATTTCTTCTGACATATGTGGTTTGCTTTTGTTTTTTTTTGTTCTTTTCTTTTGTGTTTCTTTGCCTAGTCTCATCAATGTGTGCATGTATAGATCTTCATGCTCTGGCAATCGTTGAGATTCAGGTTTTCTCAGCTTCCGCATCTCTTGCAGGTACTTTTGATGATTGTCGGCCCTGTTTTCCCACAAAAGTCGTCAGATCGTCTCTGCTGTGTGTTAGTACAGGTGTAGCTAGATTATGGTGTATTTGTTTTCTTTTGTTTTC
>NW_007583069.1:0-1127 GCF_000690725.1 Stegastes partitus
GATTTCCTGTAAAGCATTCTGTGACTGTCTGATCAGATCTTTTCACGACCTGCTAATGGTCGTCTGTCACATTTTCAAGCTTCTTTTGTTTCTGCGTGATGGGATTTCATGAGCTGTTGGATTGATTGACTTCTGGTTAAATGGGGCACTTTGAATCAGGTTTAGTTTTCACTCTCTTTGAATCTTATCTCATTTTAATGCTTTTCTGCGTTTCATCAGAGGAGCCATAGGTGTCTTCCTCTTTCTTGCACCTTCGCTCAGTTTTTGAGGACAGCCTGCTCGAGGCAGATTTACAGATGTGCCATATTTCTTACATTTCCTGATGAGAGATTTAATTGTACTCCAAGGGATATTCAGTGACTTAGGCCTTGTCCACACGTAGCAGAGTATCTCACAAAACGAAGATATTTTTCTACGATGTGGCCTGTCATCCTCACGAACGGCATTAAAAATGATTCTTTCAAAAACCTCTGACCAAAGTCAAGATTTGCGAAGCCTCCATTTATGCGTCTGTATGTGGACGTCAATAAACGGGGTTTTAGGTTTCAAAACGTCACTGCCTGCGACAAGATATGCTCTCACATCACATATGCGACCTGTGTTTACATTTGGAAACAGCGTGGACGCCCTCAAAACTGTGTTGTCTCTGGTCCAGGCCCAGATACGGCTCCACGTACAAGAACACAGGACGGTTATTTGCCGCCACCTTGCCATTCCACATCCGAGGCATGTTCTTCGTCAAAGACACCGACGCTGGTTTTGGGTCAGACCGGCACGCACTGCCAGCTGGGGGGAGAACTTTGAGACGGAAATCGTGCTCCTGGAGGAATGGCGTGACAATTTCTGTATGTCCTGGTCGTCGCTCCTGTCGTTGGAGATATTACATCCTCACGTAGAATATGAATGTGCTTTAACAACGCACTAATGTGGTTAGGTGTGAATGAATTATTTTTCTAAAAACGAGGTGGTGTGTATGCTAGTTTTTTTCTAGATGGAGGGGAGAGGATATTCGGTTTTACAAAAACCCTGCTACGTGTGGACAAGACCTTAGAAATGTACTTGTGTTCTTCATGGTGTGACCTTCTATATACAGGAGTCTTTATTCTGCACTCAGATGATCTCAAATT
>NW_007583070.1:0-1126 GCF_000690725.1 Stegastes partitus
CGTGCACAAAGGAATTTAAAAATCCTTAAACTGATGTCCAAGCTCTAAACATTACATTAAATCCAAGGCATGGCGCCGGTGTTTCTGCTGCAAGCACAGAAGTTAGCCAAATGAAATATCAAAGTGACATTTTGCTCATGGCTTGTTTTGTCATTTCCTGCTTTTGACTTGAGCATAAAGTTGAAAGCTGGACGCTCCATTTTTCTGGCGTTGCCCGCGGGGGGAGGCAGCGGGCTGGAGTGGGCTTGCTTATTGCCCCCCAGCTCAGCCTCCATGTGTTGGAGTTCACCCCAGTGAACGGGAGGGTCGCGTCCCTACGCCTTCGGGTTGGGGACAGGTCTCTCACTGTTCTCTCGGCCTATGGGCCCAACAGCAGTGCAGAGTACCCGGCCTTCTTGGAGTCCCTGGGAAGGGTATTAAATAAAGCCTCGACTGGGGACTCCTTTGTTCTACTAGGGGACTTCAACGCCCCCGTGGGCAACAACAGTGGGACCTGGAGAGGGGTGATCGGGAGGAACGGCCTCCCCAATCTGAACCTGAGTGGTGTTCTGTTGTTGGACTTCTGTGCTCGTCCATCACAAACACCATGTTCGAGCACAAGGGTGTCCACATGTGCACGTGGCACCAGGACACCTTAGGCTGGAGGTCGATGATCGACTTTGTAGTTGTATCATCAGACCTCCGGCCGCGGGTCTCAGACACTCCTGTAACGAGAGGGGCAGAGCTGTCCACCCATCACCACCTGGTGGTGAGTTGGATCCGCTGGCGGGGGAAGAAGCTGGTCAGACATGGCAGACCTAAGCGTATCGTGAGGGTCTATTGGGAACATCTGGCGGAACCCTCTGCAGGGTTTTCAACTCCCACCTGCGTGTGCGGATCGGGAAGTCTGGGCGGCTTTGCTAAGGCTGCTGCCTCCGCGACCCAACTCCAGATAAAGTGGAAGATGGACGGATGGACGGATGGACGGATGGACGGATGGATGGATGGATGGATGGATGGACGGATGGATGGACGGATGGATGGATGGATGAAGTTGAAAGTATGAAAAACAAGCTGGATTCTGTTGGATTCATAAATACATATTTTGAATGAACGATTTTGGATTCTGGATTGACAATGACAACAA
>NW_007583071.1:0-1126 GCF_000690725.1 Stegastes partitus
GCACAGCCTCACAGTAACATAATTATTGAGGTGTTAATGAGACATTTTAGCGCTGAAAGTTAGGCATCTGACAATGCATCTACTAAAACAGAGTTCGTACACTTTTTCCCAGACTTATTTCAAGCAACAATCATATATCAGCTCTTCTGTGCTTGCTCAAAGGGAATCTTTGGATTTGGACACCCTGGACAGGTCACCAGTCCATCACAGGGCTACACTTAGAGACAGATAACCAAGCACACTCACATTCACACCTACGGACAATTTAGAATCACCAATTAACCTCAGCATGTTTTTGGACTGTGTGGGAGGAAGCCGGAGAACCAGGAGAGAACCCACACTGTACAGGGAGAACATGGAGACTCCACGCAGAAGGATCTCGGTGTCCTCACTGGGACACGAACTGGCGACCTTCTTGCTGCGAGGCAACAGTGCTACCCAACTGAACCACCCTGCAGCCCATCTTGTAGCTTATTAACATAAAAAAACACCATATGGACATTTTAACCACAGTAGGTCTTACTTGAAGAGGTTTTTTTTTTTTTTTTAACACTTTTGCAAAGCCAAGCTTTCAGGGACAGAGCTGTTTAATTGTTGTTAGAAATAGCAATCCAGCAGTACGAAACACATACCCTAATCAAGACACATTTTAACTGTTGTATACTTCCAACAAATAAAAGGAAAACCTGAACCCTTGACCCCTACAGTGAGGGGATCCAGTGACTCCATAATGCTCTGGGGGGCATTTTGCTGCCATGGTTTGGGTCCACTCGTCCACTTAGAGGGAGTGATCACTTCAAATCAATACAAAGTTGTTCTGAATGACTGAAGGGACCTCTTCCAGGATGACAAAGCTCCAACCAACAGGATGCAAGGACCAAATGCTCTGATGACAATGATGTGAATTACATGTTGTAGTTTTTACAGTCACTGGATCTCAAACCAGCTGAACACCTGTGAACCAATGACAGCACTCATCATCATTAAAACACCATCTTGTGGAAGAATGGTGTTCTGTTTCTCCTGCAGATTTCCACACACTTAGATAACCAATGACAGAAAGTGATTTGTGGCTGTTCTGGCAGCATATGGTGGCCCAACACCTTACTGAGACACTTAATGTTGG
>NW_007583072.1:0-1126 GCF_000690725.1 Stegastes partitus
CAAAGAGCAGCCACTAACCTCTGCTGGCTAGGGAAGGTCGCGGAGCTCGGACGGAGGCGAGTAGAGGCCCAGGCGGCTGCAGATTAGCGCGCCTCAGGAGACCTGCACAGCCACGGGGAGGCGACGGAGGGTGAAGGGGCTCCACTGCTGATGTATATGATCCTCTGTTATGAGCCAGAGAGGGGGCCACACAGGGGCTGTGTCCAAAATCACCCACTCACTCCCTACTCCCCATATAGTGATCACTATATAGTGCACTATGTAGGGAGCTCCTCGGCAAAGTATCATTTCGGACACTACTCGAGCTGTTAATTACGTCGCTCGCCAGCCACGATTTGTGCTGCAACAGCGTCGTACAAACACTTCAAATTAACAGTTTATTGCGTAGCTAAGAAATCAAATTAAATCAAGTTTATTGTCATTTTGCTGTACATACCAGATGAGAGAGCGTTTCTTCAGGATCCAGTAACTAAAAGCAATTTAAATAAAGTGGCAACAGCCTCAGAATTACTTCCCCACACACTTCCTCAGTCTCTCTTTCGTTGTCGCTCTCGATGTCACTTTGGTCTCGAGGCAAATTCGTAAAAATTGTAAAAAATCCATAAATTAGCCGCGTCGTTGTTCAAAGCATTTGAAAAAAGTAGCGGCTTATAGTCCGGAACTTACGATAATAGAAAAGGGCTAAAGAGTGTGGCAAACTAGGAGTAGAATGATTATTTCAAAACTATAACATCAACAGAAATGTGTAAGTTGAGTAAACCGTGCAGGTTGTATGAAATGAAATATTATAATGGGAATGAAAATAAAAAAATAAAGGGCTCGATACTATTAGCCAAATACGAGTCACAGTGCCTTAAAATTACAGTAAATTTCAGACTATAAGTCACAACTTTTTTCACACATTTTGCAGTTTATGCGGCTAATTTATGGATTTTTACAATTTTTACGAATTTGCCGCGAGACAAAAGTGGCACTGAGAGATATTCAGGTCCGCTCAGTAGTCTGAAATTTACTGTAACAACAATGAAGATATCAAATAACCAGTTAAATAATATTTAAAAACAAACTAACTGTACAAAATGTGCTACTGATGAAGTGCGTACCGGTAGAACGTATTACTTTGTGC
>NW_007583073.1:0-1125 GCF_000690725.1 Stegastes partitus
AATTTTTCTGACCAAACAGTTCATATTAAAACTATTCTATATGTTTAGTTTTGTATTATTGTGACTTGTAGCTACAAAACATATATAAAATATCACTAGCTGACTTCTGCATTAACACATTGTTTGTTAATTTGTGCTCAAAGATGAGATTTTTCATGATGGATTCAGTTTTTTCATCGTTCAACTCGCCCAGAATCAGAGATTATTTGATCTACTTGTCCGATATCACAGATTCTGAATCAATAACATGATGAGAAATATCAGTGGAAAGTTCAGGTTTTAATCTTTAACGGTGGGTCGACAGGCAATCTGGACGTTTGTGCTGCTGCTGTTACGCGATAAGAGGCTGTAAAAGGTCAAAAAGTACAATTAAATTTAGATTTATAGCAATTTTTAAGTTTTTCCACATAAAAAACAATATTTATGTGTGTTTAGCAACTCTGAACTCAGACATTATTTGATCTACTTGTCCAATATTACTGATTTTGACTCATATATTGATGTTGTGGATCAAACAGCCTCAAGTTTTAATGTGAGAAAGACTGTTTTTATCCACAACTTGGTCATTTTCAACGCTTGTGCTGCTGCTATGATGCTATAAGAGGCTATAAAAGGAGGAAAAATATGTTTAAATTCAGATTTATAGCAATTTTTGAATTTTTCAGCACACAAAACAATATTTATGTGTGCTTGGCAGCTCTAAACTCAGACATTATTTGATCTACTTGTCCAATATGACAGATTTTGACTCATACATTGATGTTGCTGATCAAACAGCCTCAAGTTTACATGTGAGAAAGATTGTTTTTAACCACAACTTGGTCATTTTGAATGCTTGTGCTGCTGCTGTGATGCTATATGAGGCTGTAATAGCTCAACAAGTACATGTCAATTTGAATTTTTCAGCACACAAAACAATATTTAGATGTGTTTGGTAGCTTCAGACTCAGACATTATTTGATTTACTTGTCCAATATGACAGATTTTGACTCATACATTGATGTTGTTGTCCAAACAGTCTCAAGTTTTAATGTGAGAAAGACTGTTTTTATCCACAACTTGGTAATTTTGGGCATTGGTGCTGCTGCTGTGATGCTACATGTGGCTATAATAGGTCAAAAAGTA
>NW_007583074.1:0-1124 GCF_000690725.1 Stegastes partitus
AAGTTTTTGGAGTGTTGGGGATGTTGGTCCAACTTCATCAGTGTGTCAGTAGCTAATTGTAAATAAAATCTTGAGACAGACGAGTCAGATGTGATGATAACTGAAGAGTTTAGGACTAATTTTAGTCTGGTTTTGGACTAATTGTAGGCAGGTGTTAGGCTAATGTTAGAATAATTTTAGGCTGGTTTTGGACACATTTTAGGCTTGTTTGCGACTAGTTTTTGAGACTAGTTTTTTGTTTGTTTGCTGTTTTTTTTTTTTTTTTTTTTTAAACGATGGTTTAAGACTGTTTTTAGGCTGTTTTGGGATAGTTTTATGCTGGGAATAAAACAAGACCAAAACAGCCTAAAATCAGTCTGAATAAAACTGATTTTAGGCCAGTTTTAGGCTGGTTTAGGACCGGGCTTAAGCTGATTTAGAAATAGCTTGAGGCTGGGTTTGAACTTGTTTTAAGCTAGTTTGGGACTGGTTTTTGGCTGGTGTTAGCTTAGCTTTAGACTTGTTTTGGACTAGTTTTAGGTTGGTTTTAGGGTGATTTTAGCCTTGCTTTAGACTGGTTTTGGAAAAGTTATAACCCAGTTTTAGCCTCATTTTTGACCAGTGTTGGACTAGTTTTAGGCTGGATTTGGACTGGTTTTAAGGTGATTTTAGCCTCCTTCTAGACCTATTTTGGACTGATTTTAGCCTAGTTTCAGACTGGTTTTAGCCTAGGTTTGGACTAATTTTAGGCTGGTTTTAGGGTGATTTTAACCTCGCTTTAGACTGATTTTGGAAAGGTTATAGCCGAATTCTAGCCTAATTTTTGACTCGTGTTGGACTAGTTTTAAGCTGGATTTGGACTGGTTTTAAGGTGATTTTAGCCTCCTTCTAGACCTATTTTGGACTGGTTTTAGCCTAGTTTCAGACTGGTTTTAGCCTAGGTTTGGACTAATTTTAAGCTGGTTTTAGGGTGATTTTGACCTCGCTTTAGACTGATTTTGGAAAGGTTATAGCCCAGTTGTAGCCTAATTTTTGACTCGTGTTGGACTAGTTTTAGGCTGGATTTGTGCTGGTTTTAGGCTGGTTCTGAACTGGTATTAGACTGATTGTCGTGGTTGTTGGCAGGGTTTGGATCAGTGGTGGTG
>NW_007583075.1:0-1124 GCF_000690725.1 Stegastes partitus
TACAGAACAGTCCACAGGCAATACTGTACTACTGTACTCACTGAGTACTGTATTGATATGCATTACCACAATTTTCTAGTGAGAATCAGTTTCTTACTTATTCTCATTTCAGAAAGTCTGGATGATGGCTGCTACAGTCTACCTGCTCAAATTTGGCCGTACCCTTTGCCCAGCCTCCCTCATTGTTAGACCATGGTTGACCACGTGGTCAACCAAAGTGGCTCGGATCTCACCAGACATTACAGTCCTCGTCCTCCCCGTCCTCCGCCTTTTACTCGCACTCCTCTGGCTATGCCTCTGTTTCCGATGTTGGCATCAATTGCTCCAGAGCAGAAGAGCTTGTTGCCCTTTTATGCTAAAGCTCTGACTGCCAGTTGTAAAACTGTCTGACAGACGTTTTCCCATGTGATGAGTCGGTGAGCATAGCAGGGCAATTAACTTTGAATGACAGCGTGTTCCTTGTGAAAACAAGAGATTTTCTTCATGAAAATTGTGCCAAATGCAGAGAATTCTGTTTAGTGTTTTGAAAAAAGTGTGTTTTAGAACTGCAATTTGAGTGTAAAGCAGGAATTGTGCTTGTAGTTTAGTAGAATGGGTTCCGGCAGTTGGTGCATAAGTTACATGTTGTGGTCACTGTGTCACAACTACCAGGATTTGTGTGTAAACAATTGAGAAAAACTGTAATTGGAAATGTGAATGAACTCACAAAAAAATCGGATTTCACAAAAAAATCAGAATTGAGCATTAAGTCCTGCAGTCTGAACGTAGCCAATCTGTCGGATTGTTAAGTCAGATAATACGACGTTATCCCTATTAGTGACATAAAATGTCATGTTGGAGTTGGACTCCAAGGCTGTCGGTATGTTAAGGCTATTTTTCATGGGTTCTTTTTGTTTATCTTAAAAACCTGTCAGATAGCATGGTTTTCGGATTGTTAAGGGTAGGATTATCGAGTCCCGGCTGTATCTATGTAGATTTTTTTTTTTTAAATGCCAAAAATACTCCATTTGCTCTGGGCAGATTTTTTATTTTTATTTTTTTAACTTGACCAAGCAGGTGACACTTTAACAGTAAATTAGTATGTTTATGTAAATACCTCAGAATTCAGCTGTATGAAACTGATT
>NW_007583076.1:0-1124 GCF_000690725.1 Stegastes partitus
AAGACACTGCTGCAAACAACCAAGTTCAGCTAGAAATATAATAAATAAATACATATTTTTCAAATAAATGAAAGAAGTAATATGCAGCCAAATGTGAGCTTGTGAGCTGTTCATAAATGGAGTGAGTTTGTACAACATGGTTAATAGCTAGCAGAGCACCCTGAGGGCGCAGAGCTCCGCCAAGCAGCTCATTTCCACCATATTGTGATTTCCAGCAAGTTCTGCATTCATTTGATCTACACTATTAGATTCATGGAGAATCAGAACATAGCTTTAGCATTTGAATTAACATTGATATCATCATAACAAGCTGACGGAGTGATGAACGGTCGTTCTGTACTCAAACATCTTCTACACTTATTTCTGCAGTTACTTACTAGCTTTAAGCTGTTAGCTAACGCTATGCTAGGTTAGCATAACAACAGCGATGTTATTGCTAACACAGACAGACAGGGAGCAGCTTAAGCTAGGTTAGCACAACTTTAGCAATGCAACGTAAATGAAAAGCATGACCGACGTCAGTCGTCCTGACTCATGGCAAAGAGAGTTAAAGTGAACCAGGAGACATATTGAGTCATTGTTAATGTCACGAGGTGGTTCTGAACTTAGCTATCAGTCGCTCCGCTCAGCCCACTCCTGTGATGCTGCCTGGCTGTAGCTTCCTCATGTACTACTGAGAAGACAGCGGTGAGGACTGAGGACTGAATGGAGGCAGAGCTCCAGCACAGCGGGCAGCTACGCTTGGATGCTTTTCAAATGAGTGTGTAAGTCTGACGTGTTGCCGGATGCATAGTTGAGGACCGCTTCACAATGTGGACATCCGGCTTTCGTCTTGTCGACTTGTTTTTCTCATTTTTCGGACTTCACCAGGGAACCGAAGTGAAAACGGGTGATTTTGATGACACCGGAGCGTCTTCCAGCTCTGGCTTGTTGTTGTTGTTGTTGTTGTTGTTAGCATTAGCCATCCCATTCGCAAGCCATACAGACTGGGCTAGCAAGGAAGCTCCGACAGGAGTATAAACGGTCCGTCACATCCTGTGGTCCTCTGGAAACTCCTACTTGTTTTTAGCTCCGCAATACTGCGCAACTGTGAGCTAGTTCAATGTCAAAATACAGTGAAAATG
>NW_007583077.1:0-1123 GCF_000690725.1 Stegastes partitus
CAAAACTTTTAAAGTTCTTGAAACATTCTTGGTTGACCGACCGTCCTGTCTTAAAGTAATGATCAAATCTCTTTACTCTGTTGAGCCACATTTGCTCTAATATGGATTACTACAGTCATCAAATAGGGTTACTGGCACAATGGAACTGATGGTCTCAGAGATATTACAGTGAAATGTTCAACTATGTGTCGAACAATAGAAAAATGAATGCAGATCATTTTTGACTAATGTTAAAATAATAATGCTATCTGTGGACTTGTCCACATGTAGCAGGGTTTTTGTAAAACCGAATATCCTGCCCCCTCCGTCTAGAAAGAAACTTACGTACACACCACCTTGTTTTTAGAAAAAAATCATTCACATCTAACGCATAAGTGCGTTTTTAAGCACATTCATATTCTACGTGAGGATGTAATAGCTTCGACGACAGGAGCGACGACCAGGAAATTGTCACGCCATTCCTCCTGGAGCATGATTTCAAAGTTCTCCCACCAGCTGGCAGTGCGTCTCGGTCTGACCCAAACCCGGCATCGGTGTCTTTGACCGAGAACATGCCTCGGACATGGAATGGCAAGGTGGCGGAAAATAACCTTCCTTAACGCTGTCCTTCGCCTGTGTTCTTGTACATGGAGCGATATCTGGGCCTGGACAAGAGACAACGCAGTTCTGAGGGCATCCACGCTGTTTCCAAATGTAAACACAGGTCACATATGTGATGTAATGAACATATTTTGTCGCAGACAGTGACGTTTCGAAACCTAAAACCACCTAAATCCACATGCAAACACATAGATGGAGGATTCACAAATCTTCACTTTGGTCGGAGGTTTTTGAAAGAATCGTTTTTAATGCCGTAAATCTGCCTGCAGTTGAAGCCTCGACCTTGACGTTGTGGTTGTTTAAAACTATTAGTTGAAACAAGATGGCACTCACCAGCTATGTCACTAGATAATTTTGGCGTAATTCCATTTTTTTTTTTTTTCAAGCAAATAAACCTCATTCATCTGTTTTAGCATTCATATGTTTTTATTAAAATGTAAATCATGTGCCTCAGTGCTCTGCTTCCTCTTGAACAAGAACATACAGTGTGCGCCTGTATCAGCTTCAGTGGTCTAATTACAAA
>NW_007583078.1:0-1123 GCF_000690725.1 Stegastes partitus
GTTAGATGTCAATTTGTAAAGCACTTTTACCCACATTTCATTATCACGTTACCCACATGAAGATGACAGCCAGATTTTTTGAAATATTATTCGTCCTCATGTTATTGATTCAGAATATACAGTATTGAACAAGTAGATTAAATAGTTTCTGATCATTGAGAAGTGGAAATAGGGAATAAAAAAACGCTATCATAATAAAAAGCCCCATTTTTAAGTACACTAACAAAAACATCGATACTGCAGAAGTCAACTTGGTATATGTTCTGAACCGTATGTAGCTGCATGTCACAATGATGCAAAACAAGACAAACGTTGATTTTTATTTTTAAGTACAGTCAAAAAAGTCCCTGAGATACTGTCGTCATGTCAACATAGCCTCAAATTTCGATGTTCACAAAAACATGCGGAAAGTGGGTCAGCGGGCGCTAAAATACAATAAAAAATGTCTCGTATTTGATCTGTCAATCTAAAATTTCTCAGATACCCATTTTAAATATCTATTGATTATTATAAGAAGGATTCAAGCAAATCAGAGATGGAATGACCCTGACGAGTTGAAAGGTTACGGAGCCCCAAAAGGGACATGGAGGAAGAAACAAAACAGGGAGAGGAAAAAAAAATAGACGCATCTTCTGCGAGATCTCGCAAAACTTTTATCGGGATCTCACAGAAGTCACAACAATCTGATTGGACGTGTTGTGAAAACTGTGCCTCTTGCTAAGCATTGCTTTTCTTTGTATTTTAGGCCGATTTCAAAATAAACCTTAATAAAACTCTCGTACAGGTGGGTGTCCTCCATTGTCGTTTCTCCATACTGCCAAAAAACCCCAGCAGTGTATATACTGTACGTATAGTTTTAATTCTTTTATTGATGTGGTGGTTAGCATCTGACGTTCAGGTGCATTACCGCCACCTACTGGAGTGGAGTTACCGATAGTTTTGATCTCGCAAAAGTTATTACGAGATCCCGAGAAAGTTTTGCAAGGTCTCGCAAAAGCTACCTCTATTTTTCTTTTCCCCTCTCCTTGTTTTGTTTTCTTTCTCCATGTCCCTTCTGGGGCTCCATTAAAGGTAAACATGAAGTGCTATTTATATATAATATAGCAATATAATAAATATCTGG
>NW_007583079.1:0-1123 GCF_000690725.1 Stegastes partitus
ATGTTCAATTCAACTGATTGGAACATCTGGATTTGATGCTGCTGGGTGATTTGGCCATTTGGGAAATATTCTTCTTTTCAGGGTTGTGTGGCAGCTCCTGGTACAGAAAACATTACTTAAATAGGAGTAAGAATGGATCCTACTAAATATTGAACTGAGTGAGTGAACAAGAAAAAAACAAAAACAAGCATGATGGACCCGTAAACTAATATTTAGTTGAACAATCCTTTGAGCCAATCAGGTGTTTTCTGTAACTCTCAGTCAGACTTCTGCACCTGTTGACAGGTGTTCTGATTTCACTGCTCATCAGCAAAGTGCTCTAATTTGTCCAGGACAGTTTTGTTTTTTTAATTATTCTTTTCAACCACAATTCAAAGGCAACGTCTTATTTCACTAAATTATAATTTAGCAAATTTTTATTTATTATTACTTTTTCCAATTTCTACTTATTTGAGTGACTTTTGTGAATTTTGTCTTTTCTTTAATGGGAGGGGATGAATACATCTGAGGACGACTGCAGCTGCTTGTGCCCAGAAAGTTTTTGAGCTGCTCAGCTGTTGACAAATTCTCGACCCTGGAGTTAATCCACACCTCGGTGGCTTTAAAGGACGATGATCAGATAGCGATACCAGTACGCAGACATGGCTCCGACTATGAAGGCCCCCTAAAAACTCTAAACTTTATTCAAACCACACAAGGCCCCAGATGACAAGAGAAAGACGAGAAGGGGATGTTGGTACGACTGACAATCTGTCACGTGATGCTCTGGAAGTGTCTGACAGCGAGATCCAACCACTAAAAATGTCCACCAGCTTCACCAAACCTACTGACAAGTCCACGAACTCTACGAGTCACAGACACTAAAATGGTGACTTCTAGTCTGTAAGGCTACTCTTGATCTGCCGCCTGTTCTGTAGAGATGCCTGCGTTGGAACACTCATTCCCCTATGTTAAAAAGAATGGATGGGATTTACCAAAATACAACTTGCTGCATTTAAGTTTTTGCTCAGCATACATTCGGTAAACATCAGAAATCGCCTCAGTGACAGAATTACCATTTCCATGATTGTGTGAATGATATTGAGCGTGATCTGGAGGAACAAGGAGGAGACAGGACAGGCAG
>NW_007583080.1:0-1123 GCF_000690725.1 Stegastes partitus
CAGTTATCACATGCATTTTAAATACAATTTCAGTGGCATATGTGTCAACTGCTGTTTAAGATAAGATAAGAATAAATCGAAATTGCAAGTGCCCATCATCATGCATCAGTGGTATTAAAATCGTGCTTATTTTTTATTTAAGCACATGTGGTTTTAAAACATAAGAAAAATGTGTCAATTTCCCATTTAAAAAACATGACTTTCACATAATCTTTTTTCTTTACGGTTTGTCTACACTGTCACTATGTACAGTCATGACTCGATAATCTGACACTAAATGTAAAACCTTCTTTTATGTCGGATAGCAAGACTGTCGGATTGTCAAGACGGAGGTCGAGATACAAGGAGGGCTCGATGCTGGAAGACTCATTTGTTGTTAATATTTATTGTTCATAGTTGTTATAATAACTAGTAGGGCTGGTCCCGATAGCACTCTCTGGTCTCTGGATATTTGGGCCCAATTAATGATAAATATCAGAATATTCGGGGAGGTCAGGGGACACTTCCACCCTGGGGGAGCGCTCCAATGGGGTGGAAGTGGCCGGAACACACAGGCAGTACTTGGCTGCTGCTGCCCAGTTTAGTTAGCGCTCACACTTCTGTTTCCACCATCAGTGGTGGTGGGGGAGTGGCAGATACGCTCCACCGTTACCATCCATGTTTACTTCCATAAACACTGAGCACGCTCGCTGTGTGTGACGTCGTCGTGTCCTCTTCTGCGCATGCGGGACACTTTTGGATCGTATGAAGTTCACACAGCAGATCACATACAAGTCGCATTTAATCAGAAATGTGAACAAATTCGCAAAAAATCGGATTTCACAAAAAAATCCGAATTGAGCATTAGTCCTGCAGTGTGAACGTAGCCAATCTGTGGGATTGTTCAGTCAGATAATACGCCGTTATCCTGATTTGTGACATAAAATGTCATGTCAGAGTCGGAATCCAAGGCTGTCGCTATGTTAAGGCTGTTTTTAATGGGTTCTGTTGTGTTTTCCTAAAAACCTGTCAGATAGCAAAGTTTTCAGATTGTTAGGGTTGGATTATTGAATCACGACTGTAGTTGCCTCTATTATTGTTTCCTTTCTCTCTTTATAGCAGGCCACATGTTTGTACCTGCTTT
>NW_007583081.1:0-1123 GCF_000690725.1 Stegastes partitus
GGTGAGAAGCTCAGTGGGGATACTTCAGGGACACAGATTGTCTTTCTGATTGCTGTTTTTCTGAATAATGAGGCTATTGTGGCTAAATGAGTCACACAAACTTTGCAACGCTGTTGTAGAAATGTGGAGAACCAAGAAGCTGCACTAAACAGCTTGTTTCAGAACCATTAACAGAACCTCCCCACAGATTTTCCAAAGCATTTGTTCATAATCTGATTGAAGGTAAACCCAGGACTTAGCTTGTTGGACTCTTCCCCAAGCTCAAGGGCTCATCAAGGAGACCCGCTTAGAAGACGTGGACGACATCAAGATGTCTGTGAGGACGGAGCCGAGAGGATCCTGGAGAATCCTTCCAGGAGTGATGGCGGCCTGAAGAGAAGGCTGGAGGAGGGTGGTAGACTCCAGGAGGATTACTGGGAAGAGGAACACTGGGAGTTTGGAGTTTGGATTTGGCACATATCTGTAGTGACACCAGTCCTGGAACTTTCCTGACACACCTCGTACATAGGTTAGCGGCTATGTCATCAAGGTGGCTCTCTGTTCACCTGGCGAGGTAGTTCTGGATGTAAACCGGCTGACAGAGCGTCTCCCTTCAACCAGACGGTTTCCTGACTGTTAGTTATGAGCGATCCAGACTCTGAGCTGAGGGAATGTGTTTATCTGCTAACATGCTGAGCTGTGTGTCACTAATATCACTGAATGAAGCCGTGGAGCTACAGCATCACACTGTAAACATCACGTTGCCATGGGAACCAGACGTGTATGTAGTTGGCAATGCAGAAATAAATAATATAAACATAAATAAATAAATATGTTTTAATGGTTGGTTCTGATCTGCTGTCAGGTCCGTTTCCTCTGCTGCTGCTGATAGAACGGATCAGAACATGGATCATTCTGCTGGTACTGATCACAGAGAACATTCAGTAAAAACAATAATTTTAGCAGAAGTTAAAGTGATTTCCTGCATTCTGGGACCGAGTCAGACCTGAATGAGCTTCAGTTTAAATCTATGACGTTTTAACCTTCAGCAGGTTTAATGAGCAGCTGCATTAATGTGTAAGTAATGAACACACATGGACCAGTTGTCTACAGCCGTCCAGTCTTCACCGTTTGCTGCAGCCTC
>NW_007583082.1:0-1122 GCF_000690725.1 Stegastes partitus
TTAACCGATCATCATCACACCCTCACCGGCCATTTTATTAGGTACACCTTGCTAGTACTGGGTTGGACCCCCTTTTGCCTTCATTGTCCGTGACATAGATTCAGCAAGATGCTGAAAACATCCCTCAGAGATTTTGGTCCTTATTAACATGAAAGCATCATGAAGCTCCTGCAGATCTGCAATAACAGAACTGTGGGTACATTATGCTCCGTGCCATACCTGTATATATGTAAATTCATCACGCCTTGTGTGTACATAGCCACATGTAGATTCATCATTCCTTCTATATTGTCTCTGTAAGACCTTTTTTATTAGTATATCTTTTTTAAATTATTTTATTTTTTAGCCCTGTTTTCCTTTTTGTAATTGTTGTGTTTACTTTTGCTGTACCTGTATCCAGCTGCTGTAACTTGTGAATTTCCCCAGTGAGGGATCAACAAAGTTGAACTTATCTTATCCTTTCTTTTCTTTTCTTTTCTTTTCTTTTCTTTTCTTTTCTTTTCTTTTCGTGTTGTGTCTTGTCTTATCTTATCTTATCGGGTCGTTTCTTTTCTTTTCTTTTCTTGTCTTTTCGTGTTGTGTTGTGTCTTATCTTATCTTATCTTGTCTTATCTTATCATCACACCCTCACTGGCCATTTTATTAGGTACACCTTACTAGTACCAGGTTGGACCCCCTCTTGCCTTCAGAACTGCTTTAATTGTTCGTGGCATCGATTCAACAAGATGCTGGAAACATTCCCCAGACCTTCTGGTCCTTATTGACATGAGAGCATTACAAAGTTTCTGCAGATTTGTCGGCTGTGCATCCACAACATCCCAAAGCAAACATCCCTCGAGTTGCTTGTGTGTGAAAATCCCCGTAGATCAGCAGTTTCTGTAATCATCAGACCAGCACCAACAACCACAGCACGTTTAAAGTCACTTAAATCCCCTTTCTGCCCGATTCTGATGCTCGGTTTGAACTTCAGCAGGTTGTCTAAATACGCTGCAGTGGCTGCCATGTGATTGGCTGGATCTGTATTTGAGTTATTGAGCAGTCAAACAGGTGTACCTAATAAAGTGACTGGTGAGTGTGGGTCCAAAGCTTACCTACACATGTGCCCTTACATGTTCCTTCAAC
>NW_007583083.1:0-1122 GCF_000690725.1 Stegastes partitus
GTGTGGTCTGCTGGAACAGCAGCATCACGGCAGCCGAGAGGAAGAGTCTCAACAAGCTGGTGAAGAAGGCCGGCTCCGTCCTGGGCTGCAGTCTCGATCCTGTGGAAGTGGTAGGTGACAGGAGGATGATGACAAAGCTGTCATCGTACTTGGACAATACCTCCCACCCTCTACATGGGAGTGTAAAAGCCCTGGAAAGTTCCATAAGCGCCAGGCTTCTTCATCCACGCTGTTCCAAAGAGAGGTACCACAGGTCCTTCTTCCCCTCTGCTATGAGACTCTACAACCAGCTGTGTTCCCAGTAGACCCACAACGTGCAATATCCCCCAGTTAATAAACCAAAGAGCAATACTCATATTTAACAATATTTATTTAAACTTCACTGGTTATTTGAACTACCTCTCATCATGTATGTATGTATAGATTTGCATCTTTTATATATATAGATATAGATATATATATCTTCTTATATGTACCCCCATTCAGAAGCCCATTCTCGTATTCCATTTGCACTATTCTCCTTTTACGTGTACTTTTGTACTTGTTGCACTATTTCTTATATTTATATGTACATTTTTCTGTATAGTATGTGTGTATCTCTATGTGTAAAGCTGCTGTCAACGATGTGAATTTCTCCACTGCGAGATAAATAAAGGCATATCTTATCTAATCTATTTTAATTTATGTCTTAGGCCTCATTATTATTTTTTCTGTCAACAGAGGATCTACCCCAACAAACTAATGAAGTATACAGAGTTGGTAGATTCCAACGAAAAGCGAAAATCCTCCTCCTCTGATGAACCTTCTTTTCCTCAAATCAAGAAGTTCTCACTCAAAGTCAACACATCTTCCAGCGTCTGCAGCTTGTGAGAGACTCTTCAGTCGTGCAGGGCTTCTTTTTACTGCTTAAAAGATCACAGCTTCACTGCAAAAACCTTGAGAGCCAACCAGTGTTGAAGCTTAACAGTCACTTTACTGAGTGATTCTTTTTGGGACTGAGGCTAAAATTTTGGCTGCAGCAACTCGCATTCAGTTTATTTTGTTGTCAGCTGTTCCACTGATTTAAATTCACCATTACACACATATAGTCCCTTGTTTGATGTAAAGGAAATTGTTTAAGTT
>NW_007583084.1:0-1122 GCF_000690725.1 Stegastes partitus
TTTTTAGTTTAAATATTGCATTGAAATAAATACACTAAGACCAAGGATAAGCATATCAAACTAGGTCCAGCTAATAACATACTAGTGTGTAGTGGCGGGCCGTGTATTTTCCTCCTCGGCCTTCAGTGGCGTCCTACCTGAATCAAACCGTCTCCTAAAGCCGTCATTATGACGCCACGGCTTTAGAAACCATCAGTATTATGCAGGAAGGCAGCATAACAGGATGTTGCACAGCAGACAGGGATCTCATGTAGCGAGAATGAATGTCATCACTAAAGCAAGAAACCCAGTTAAAACAATTCAACTAGTCTCCTTACATCACATCTAGCAGGAGCATCAGTACCAACCCAAATAAATGACCAAAATATATATTTTACTCATCAAAACCTGCGATTGTTTGTACACAAACTCCATCCTCCTTTCTTTCCTCACAAGGAGTTCAGTCACTCTGTTGAGCAGCTAATCTGTATGTTTCACTTCACAATAAATCCTGTTCTACCTCCATAGAGGCTGATGCTGATGCTGAAAGTCGGGTCTGTCCAGTCGTGTTTCTGGCATACGTTTTAATTCACCTTAAGGCTGAGAATGTCCGCTTACTTAACAATAGCTTTATGATAAAGTTTTAGCTTGTACAGGTTGCTACAGACAGGAACCCCTAGCGCTGGCTGAGCTCTCTGACCATCCAATCAGAGGAAAGTGCTGATGTTATCGTCTGGCCCTGGGACCACCAACCCTCAATCCGATTGGTTAAAGCAACAGTTTCATTGCAATGCATTTTACAGACGCCTGCACTTTTGATTCTGAAGACCTCAGGGCAGATTTCTGTGACCCTGGCAACATATGATGACTGAAATATGATTGGATGAAAGCTCTAATATAAACATACGCTGCTGGAATCACCAACGCCCAGAGAATAGACTATTGGGAATAATCTAATCTTTCTTTCTTTCTTTCTTTCTTTCTTTCTTTTTATTTGTTCATCAACTACACAGCACATTAAAGGTTATTAATCTTATCATTTTTGTAGTTTTGATGATTTAAATTGGTGACGAAAATGTTGTACTCACCAAGTTCATTTCAGATTGCCAGTGTTGGCAGTTTGGGTCTTTGCTGCTTGTTCTG
>NW_007583085.1:0-1122 GCF_000690725.1 Stegastes partitus
TGCTCATAGAAACCTGTCAAGTAACTTTACAGCTACATTGCTACCATTCAGATTTTGGGTATGTTCCAAACCTCAGTATTGTAAGCAGTGGTAAAGGGTCAATGGGCAACACTTATATAGTGCCTTCTAACCTTAGATGTTCAGTGTCCTGCTTTAAGTCTCTTCTTTAGACTGTCTTTTATCATGTAGATTTTTCCAAACTAATCGTATTACTGTCACCACACAAGGTCAGTCCTTATCATGACCTCCATGCAGAATATTGCATGGAGGTCACCCACTCTAAATTTTGAACAGAATTTTTTTTTTATGTTAACGTAGTCTCCTCACAATCTTTACTTTACACAAACAGCTTATACATAACAATGCTGGCATTTTTTGTTCTCTTTCACCCAATGTGACTCTCATTCATGCATATCCCAAACGTTCATTCACGCAGCCGGGAGACTTTGCTGGGCCTCAGGACAATGAATGGTGCTGGACTTGCGGTGATTGGTTGTGATTTGGACATGTTGCGCCAACGCGGAGTCCTATTGGAGACTATGTCAACAGGTACCCGAGAGAGAAGGAAGCACAAACGGTACGAACATAAACAAAAGAGGAGGAAGAGAGCCGGGATCCATGTTGGGCTAACGACTAACCCCTCCAGACCAGCAGGACCGTCCTCCTACTCTCCAATGTCTGCTCCCTCCACAACAAGCTGGATGAGCTACGCTTGCTGAGAGAAACCCACAGAGCGTGGAGGGACTGCTGTGTGTTTGCTTTAACAGAAACATGGCTCTATGATAACATTCCAGACGGACATACAGCTGGAGGGGACGACATTATTCCGGGCGGACAGACAGACAGCTAGCTCTGGGCAGCATCTGCAGCTTCACCATCGTCACACCATCGTGTGTGTCTTTGTGCCCCTGAAGACCTACCAGGACCTGAAGAGGTTCACCATTTTTAACATGATGGCGGTGCATGGATGCAGCGCCCCCTTCAGGAGACAGCAAGAGTGAACATTTATTGTCTTGCCTATCCCAGACGTGCATTCTGCAAAACTTACTAATTAAATGATCCTGAAGAAACGCTCTCTCATTAATAAACCTGATTTGATTTGATTCCTGTAGGACTTATGTT
>NW_007583086.1:0-1121 GCF_000690725.1 Stegastes partitus
TAATCTTTAATAGACAGGAGTCAGGCACTGCCAAGATGGCAACAGCCAGAGCTACCACACTGAGTTTCCAAACCACTCTTCAGGCAGCCTGTCAGTGACATCACAGAGGGTTTGTCCAGCTTTATATTCAGCCAGCAGCACAGATAATCTGCCTTGAGGGCAGAATGAGAAAAATGTGCAAAGGACCTTTTGAAATTAGGATTAGGTTCATGTTTGTCCTCAACAGTAAACCAACACTAAAGCGTGCTGTCGTTCCTGACTGTGTGTCTTACCTATGCAGTCTTTCAGCAGCGAATCTATGGGAGCAGGATGGTCAACAATAGTAAACTTGATGGCTGTCACCACTGTGCTGCGAGCCAGAGGAGAACCTGGACAGGGTCAAGTACAGCATTAGATGAAGTGTTTCCAGGTACAAAATAATTTAATTTACCCACAATTACAGCATTACATTAAACATTTTCAGCAGTGTCTTCACAGTGCTGTGGATGCTACAAAAACTACACAGTGAACAGGTTTTAATGGAGCCACTTTCTAAAGAGAAATATTTAAATATTGAATGACTGTGTGACGCCATGTTGGATGGATGAGCGACGGTGAATATTTGTAGAGATATTTTACTTTGGTCCAAAGCACTGCATGGATGGTCAGACAGACAGATGGACCACCAAGATCTTCATCTTCCCAGATGCAATTTATTTGTTCTAAAAACATTTTGAGAAAGTTCAGCAAGTAATGTTTTCAGTGTTCTGAATGTTGCTTTGAGAATGTTTGTCCTTTTTAATCATGTAACTGAATATGTGGCCCTGATACATCCTCTGGATGTTAAAACATTAAGTCTTGGTTAACTTTTACTAAAAGAAAAACTTTTTTTTTAACATTAGATGGAAATGTTTTCTTTCATACGATGTTAAAACTAGACAGCATTGTTAGCCAATGTTGTGGGAACATTCCCTGCTAGCTGGGTTAGGCTTAGCTGTTTGTGGGATAAATATCATGAGAAGATTTTATACTAAGTTTTTTAAAAAAAAACACTTTTTTGAACCTCCCCCAGTCTTCCCACTCCAAGAAAGGCCAGCAAAAATGAGCAGTCTTTCATTTATTTAAGTTCAGAGGGAGATGTG
>NW_007583087.1:0-1121 GCF_000690725.1 Stegastes partitus
AATGGTGAGAGGAAAGAAGTTTAAGGTGGATCTGAGCAGGGGTCTCAAACTCGCGGGATGATATTTCTTGGCCCCCTACTGGACATCAAAGTTCAGCGTTAGTGCGGCCCGCGTGTTTCTGCGCGAGTCGGTGCCCTGGGTGTTTCATATTTTTTTATCAGTTGTGGGCTACTATAGCTCAGGCTCGTGACAGCAACGCGACTTAGCAAAGTTAGTCACTTGAAATGTGATTTGGGAGTGTCACCAAGTGGAGGGAAAATATATCCTGTCACCCAGTGCAAATGCATGTTTTTATTGCTAGTTTTTTTTCCTATCTGAGTGAAAAGCTCTTCTCCACCATGAACTTTTATAAGTAAATGGTAAATAGTCTGCACTTATATAGCGCTTTTCTACCTTTGCGGCACTCAAAGCACTTTACAATGTTTCTCATTCACCCATTCACACACATTCTTACACCAATGGCGCTAATCTGCCATTGGGAGCCATTTGGAGTTCAGTGTCTTGCCCAAGGACACTTCGGCATGTGGGGGGAACCGGGGATCGAACTGCCAACCTTGCCATCAGTGGACAACCTACTCTACCACCTGAACCACAGCCCCGTACAGATCCAAACTTACTGGTGAGCTTCTTCGAGCTATACTGAGGGTCCCAATTGCTTCCTCCCTCAAGCCAAGTGTGGCTCAGTTGTGTAAAAGGAAGCGCTGCCAGGTCTGGTAGCAAAGAGTAGGTAAGAGAAGCCTATGTTCTGAAGAACCATTTATGGTCTGAGTTGTTATCAATAAAGATTGAGAAGATTGGATCAGTTGTACTTTTTTTTAAAGACCTGAAACCTTTTTTTAATTTTTTTAATCCTCCTTTAACTCCAGCGGCCCCCAGGTAAGTTGAGTTTGAGACCCCTGATCAAGAGGAAGCGATAGTCTATATCTACATCTAAGCTATTTTAAGGTAGCAGTGATTCATTGTCATGGAGGGAAAAAAGAAGGCTTTTGGGGGTTAAACCAAGAACTGGAGAGCAACTTTAAAACTATGGAGTAATTCACTTGTTTTAAAAATATCTATATATTTAAAGGACCTAGTTAAACTAATGTTTTTTTTGTTATACTTCTGTTCTAATATTCTCT
>NW_007583088.1:0-1121 GCF_000690725.1 Stegastes partitus
GTTTTTTCTATTACCTGTTGCCATCAAAAATCAAAGTAACCCACCAGCTGCTGGGCATACATGAAGTCTCTTGTGTTCACTCTTGCAGCCAACAGCAGGACATTTGTTGTGCTTTGCTTGGCGTGCATTTTGGAGTTACAGAAGCAGCTCTAGAATGTGAATGATTCGGGTGGACTGTGAGGCAGCTGCTCCTTCTGAATGCTTCACCTCAGAAGCAGCAGCGGGTAGGAACATGCAAAGATTCAGCTCTGAAACAATCGGTTCTGCAGTTTCTACTTCAAATTGAGTAAAATTCTTAGAGGTTTACAAAACAATCTGCTTTTTAGGGGGCTAGAAGAAGGGCAGATATAAACATCTTCATAGAGTCAGCTTTCATTTTACACCTACAACTTTATTAAACATACAAAAGACAATAAAAATGGATTTTAATCACCTTTCATTTTTAACGTAGCTGCACCAAGCTTCAACCTGAACACTCTTCTTCTTGTCAAATGAAAACAGTGCTTTAAACTAAGTTCAAAAAACATTTTTCTGTCCAAACAAATTTAGAAACTATATATAGCATTGGTGCACTCTTATCTGAGCCATTTAGAATGAAGAGTAAAAGGTGTAACATGAGATGTACAGTTGTCATCCTGCTGTTCTTAATCACTGCATCACTGTCTACTCGCAAATAAATGAACATTAATCACAATTAAAGCATGATTTGTACAAAGAACTGGCATTTGTGTTAATTTATTGTTTATTTCCTCAGATTTCTGAAGTCATTCTTCAGCTCATGATGCTTCCTGGTGACATAGTTGAACAAAGTCAATGAACTCAGTCTTATCTGTTGGTTTTCTTTCAGTTATTCTCTTGAATCCTTCACATATTGCTCTGATTTTCAGAAGGTTAAGGTTAAATCTGCTCTCCTCATCTCTCCTCACCACCCTGAAACATTCTTGAGATGTGTGTCAGGCAGATCAATCAGCTTCCCCTCCGTCAGGTCGCTGTCGATGACCTTCTGTCCTTTTTTTTTTTTTTTTTATGTCCGTATACCTGCATGCTGTTTGTAATCAGCTGGAGAAACAAACTCCTGACCTCGCCGTTGCACCAAAAACCCATCTCTTCTCTCAGACTCT
>NW_007583089.1:0-1120 GCF_000690725.1 Stegastes partitus
AACAGTTATAAAATTCTACCATTTTAAAATCATTATTATACAATATTTCTCTTTTTGTTAACGACAAATATCTTTACAATAATTTCTTTTTGCTCAGTTAAATACAGTAAATTTTGTAGAAATAGTGATATTTAAAAATGGACTTTATTTACAATTTTGGCCTGTTTTAAGATGTAAACTAATATTTTGTTTCTGTAATTTTACTCATCATTTGCAATTTAACAAAACAGGGAATATAATATTACATTGTAATTTTTTTTTGCTAATTTTTTTTAAAAATAAAATTTTATTGGTCAAATAGTGTCAAAAAAACAAATTACCATTTGAAAAAAAAATACAGATTTTGATGTAGACATTATTTAATTTTTTAATTTTTGACAGTTAAGATGTAGATTAATATTTTTGGGGGGTAATTTAACAAAACAGGGAAATTGTTGCAGAAAATAGTGGAATACTGTTAAGCTTAAGATCTGTAAAATAATAATAATAATAATAATAATAATAATAATAATAATAACAATTAACAATATTAATAATATTAATAATTAGAAAAACTGTGAAAATAATTGTAAATATCTGTAAATTAATTATGTGATCATTCCTGATTTAAATACAGCAAACAAATAAAAAAAAATACAATCATAAACTTATTTGTTTAAAAAAAAACAACTGTTTTTTGGTGTGGACATGATTTATTTTTTAACTTAACATGAAAATTTTTCTTTTTTTTTAGTAGTTTTCTGTAATTTACCAAATCACAGAATGCAGCAACGTTCAAAAAACTGTAAAATAGCAAAAGTCGTGTAATTCTGCAAAAGAAAATATTATGATTTGTAAAAAATACTTTGATTTCTGATTTGGACATTTACAGCTTTGATTAGTTTTTTTTACAGTTAACATTTAAGTTTATATTGTTCTTAATTATCATCATTTGTTGCTATTATCTGTAATTTAACAAAACTAAATATATATTTTTTACAGCGTACTACTGGCACATAAATCTGAGTTTATGTCCCAAAACGTTTGTTTGTCTTTGAGACTTCTTGCTGTTGCAGCATCTTTAGCTGAGCTGATCTCTTTGGACAGGAAGAAAACAAAAATCAGTGTTTCTAACAGAGGA
>NW_007583090.1:0-1119 GCF_000690725.1 Stegastes partitus
CCTGCCATATTTTTACTCACTGTGGGCTCATTTTTCACTCAATATCAACACCTGCACCTCTGTGGAAATGCACCACTGTGGCTCCAAGTAGAGAGGATGAATCACATGTATTTTCTTTAGCATAAAGGTTGGAAATAGTGGAAACAGCGAGTCTGATTTTTGTCCCAAAGTAACAAAATCCTTCATAAATTATCCTTCTTTCCCTTTATTAACGCTCTGAAGTTTTTCTTCGCTGTGGGTTAATTTTTCTCTACAGTATAATGTCCTGCACCTCTATGAAGACAGAACAACACGGACTAGACGTAGCAAGTGTGACACCATTTTTTTCCAAGTGCCCACTGATGTTCTCAGTATTGAGGGAAAAAGGCAACTCTACATATTATAGATCGAGGCTATTCAACCATAGACTGTATAAAAGATGGACGTAGCTACTGTGTCGTCACCCGTTGGTTTCTGCACTGAGAAAATGAAGCCAGGGTTTTGCTACTTCCTGGTTGACATCTTGGATTTTTGGAGCCAGTGCTGCAAAAATAGGGGGGGGGGCATAGGAGCAGCGATTGGTCAGACGGATTGAGAGGCGGGCCCTCTCTGCCCGCCCACATTTACCGCCTTCTGCTTCGTCTGCATCGTCGCTGCCGACTGTCAATCAAGCCAACCACGCCCCTTGCCCCTCAAAATTTTGACGATTTTTTAAAAATTCAGTATTGATTTATTTTCAGATTGGCCGCCTGATCGCTGGATTTGAATATGCAAACTAATAAGAAAAAAATCCTGAGCTGTAGGAATGCAGTATTTTGTGATCTGTGATCACTTCTTTTCCAATTCAAGTCTATGGGAGCCAGGGCTTTGTGGAGCCAGCAGCTAGCAGACGTAGTGATATTGCAGGTTTTTGACACTTCCGGGTTGGTTTCATTTTTCAGGGCCGGTTGCTACGTCCATCTTTTATACAGTCTATGTATTCAACTGGCGGCCCTCAAGTAATTTTGTGCCGGCCCTCAGAATGTAGTGTAAATATTACACATGATTATTCTCATACGGCGTGTGATTGGCTAACTGTACATTCTCTCATGCAGCAGGAGATGGTACGCACCCATAGTATGCACCTTTTTAAGCCAAAAC
>NW_007583091.1:0-1119 GCF_000690725.1 Stegastes partitus
TTATGCAGATAACACCCAGTTATATTTATCTATGAAGCCAAATGAAACCAATTAGTTGATCAGACTCCAGGCATGTCTGAAGGCCATACAGGCCTGGATGACCTGTAATTTTCTTCATTTAAATCCAGAAAAAAATGAGGTTATTGTATTTGGCCGCAAACATCTTGGAAATGCACTATGTAACCAGATAGCTAGTCTAGATGGCATTGCCTTGGCCTCCAGTTCTACTGTAAAGAACCTTGGAGTTACTTTTGACCAGGACATGTTGCTCAATAGCCACATAAAACAAGTTTGTAGGACACCTTTTTTTCATTTACATAATATTGCAAAAACCAGTAATATCCTGTCTCAGAGTGATGCTGAGAAACTAGTCCATGTATTTATAACTTCTAGACTGGACTATTGTATTTCCTTATTATCAGGATGCCCCAATAGCTTTCTCAAAAACCTCCAGCTGATCCAAAATGCTGCAGCCAGAGTTCTGACAGGAACCAGAAACAGAGATCATATTTCTCCTGTATTAGCTTCTCTTCATTGGCTCCCTTTAAAATCCAGGATAGAATTTAAAATCCTGCTTCTAACATATAAAACTCTAAATGACCAGCTCCATCTTACCTCAAAAAGCTTTTTGTACCATATCATCCTAACAGAGCTCTTTGCTCTCAGACTGCAGGTTTGCTTGTGGTTCCTAGAGTTTCCAGAAGTAGAATGGGAGGCAGAGCCTTCAGTTATCAGCTCCTCTCTTATGGAATCAGCTCCCAGTTTGGGTTTGGGAGGCAGACAGCTTCTATGCCTTAAGGTTAGGGTTAAAACTTTCCTCTTTGATAAAGCTGATAGCTAGGGCTGCTCAGGATCACCTGAACTGTCCCTTGGTTATGCTGCTGTAGGTTCCTTCCCACTGTTCCCAACCGCTTGCTCAGAGGGAGTCCAAAGGTTCCTTTGGATTGTTGGGTTCTCTGTTTATATTTGTATGGTCTATACCTTACTATGCTAAGTGCTATGTGATGGCATATGTTGTAAACTATGCTATACAAATAACATTGAATTAAACTGAATTGAATTTCAGAGGATCAGTGTATTTTCTGCACTAAACCAATCACCAACATTCTGGTCATTGTG
>NW_007583092.1:0-1119 GCF_000690725.1 Stegastes partitus
CCTTCATTACATTGAATTTGCCACATTCACTCAAGTATGAGTTATCCAATCTGATGTATGCTGATGTAGCAGTATTGCTAAACAATGCATCGGCACAACATTTGTCGAATCAATGTGCTTACAGCGTTTTGTGTTTGCTGGGTTTGGATAGCTGTAGAGTAAAATGCTCCTGATGAACCATTTCTGCAGAAGCTTGTACCTATTTAACAATGAAATTATTGTTCCTCCTCGTCAGCCATAGATTTTTATTTGAAAAAAGTCGTAAAATGATTGTACAGTCGTGACTTGATAATCCGACCCTTAACAATCTGAAAACCTTGCTACCCGACAGGTTTTTAGGAAAAACGAACAGAACCCATAGAAAACAGCCTTAACATACCAACAGCCTTGGATTCCGACTCCGACATGACATTTCATGTCACAAGTAAGGATAACGTCATATTAACAATCCGATAGATTAGCTACGTTCAGACTGCAGGACTTAATGCTCAATTCGTATTTTCTTGTGAAATCCGATTGTTTTGTGAGTTTGTTCCCTTTTCCAGTTAAATGCGACTTGTATGTGATCTGCTGTGTGAACTTCATACGACCCAAAAGTGTCCCGCGTGTGCAGAAGAGGACACGACGACGTCACAGGCAGCGAGTGTGCTCAGCGTTTACAGAAGTAAACATGGATGGTAACGGTGGAGCGTATCCGCCATTCCCTCGCTGCCACTGATGGTGGAATCAGAACTGTGACTGCTATTCTAAACTGGCATGTGCATTCCATCCACTTCCACCCCGTCAGAGCGCTCCCCCGGGGTGGAAGTGGGCAGAATGTGCACAAGCGCACCGGTCAATTAGGCGTGAAATACAGCCATGCTTAGTGTTCTAACAATACATTAGTTATTATAACAACTATAAACAATAAATATTAACAACAAATTACCCTTCAAGCATCAAGCCCTCCTTGTATCTCGACCTCCGTCTTGACAATCCGACGGCCTTGCTATCCGACACAAAAGAAGGTTTTACATTTAGTGTTGGATTATCAAGTCACGACTGTACTTGCTAAGGGTTCAGGACAGTATAATTACATTAAAATCGCTATTGTAATTGCAGTGATGTGAAATGAACTGA
>NW_007583093.1:0-1119 GCF_000690725.1 Stegastes partitus
TTACACTATCGTAACACATATCACACTGTTGGTAATGTGTAGCACAGTAGATGTGCGTTTTCTCTATGAACCACAAACTGGAGCACAGAGGAAAATTCTGTGTCAGTCAGCAGCTGGAAAGTCCAGATATTTATGTTCAGAACCAGATGATGAGAGGTGGGTCTGCTACTACCATTGAGAGAAGAAGCAACGGTTACTACGGCGGAGGAGCAGCTTCCAAACCAGACAAGATGCATCAGGTCATGGTTTTCCTCACCATATACGTGGTTGGATTCAGTCTGTCAGTATAGAACAGGGGTGTCGAATCCTGGTCCTCGAGGGCCACAGTCCTGCATGTTTTAGATGTTTCCTTCTTCCAACACATCTGATTTAAATGATCAGGCTTCTGCAGAGCTTGATGGTGAGCTAATCATTTGAATCAGGTGTGTTGGAAGAAGGAAACATCTATAACATGCAGGATTGTGGCCCTCGAGGACCAGGATTGCCCACCCTTGGTATAGAACTATCAAGGCAAAGTTCTGCTCTAATGCCTTGAGGTGTCTGAGGGAGAACATTGAGCACAAGTGACCTGAAGCTACGTGTCCACAGGGACAATTTTAACCACGCTGTAACGTGTCGCTTCTGAATATCGCCTGTTTGATAGGCGTGCCCTAGCGGGCCACTCGGTGGTCACATGACAGCTGCTTTTCCTTTCGCCAGTCCTGTGGATACGGCGAACCGACTTGACAGCTGACTTTCGCTGGACTTTGGAGGCTGTTACCAAACAGTGCAGCTGAAAAAAACAAGCTTGGAGCGAAAAGATGCTCCTCAGAAATACCAGAAATCTGAAAATTTGAGGCTGTGCGTGCGGACCAGGTCGCCAAGGACCAGCCCCCCTCTGCTGCCACCCAGTCCTCTCTGCACCCCACCTCTATGATTCCCTCTGCGGGTGGTGGGTCCACAGGAGGGCGGGCCCACGTCGACCTTTCGGGCTGTGCCCGGCCGGGCCCCGTGGGCAGAGGCCCGACCACTCGGCGCTTGCATTCGAGCCCCAACCCCAGGCCTGGCTCTAGGATGGAGCCCTGGCTGTGCCATACCCATAGACTGTATAAAAGATGGACGTAGCTACCGTGACGTCAC
>NW_007583094.1:0-1118 GCF_000690725.1 Stegastes partitus
ATCATGACATTTAGTCGCTGCAGACATCCTGTTTGTTCCTGCGTGTCCAAACAAAACACATGCAAACAAACCGTTCGCAGTTTAACAGGTCCTGGAGGGTTTTTGTTTTTGTTTCCGTCACATTTTTTTGCACTACATTACCTGCGTTCAGTTTGTTTCCGTACTTGTTTCCTGTCTGTTTTGTGTGAACACGGCCTGCAGTTCAACCGACGATGTCCCAGAATGTTTGTTAGTTGCAGCTGAGTCCAGAAGTATTGTTTTATGTAGAGAGTCTAGGTGCCCTGAGGTAGCTTAGATCTGATTAAATTTTGCAACCGAGTGGCTCACATAGGGATAATTCAAGGACTGTTGATGGGTTTTGGGATTCAGAGGGTTAAACGTCATGATCAGAAGGTGCCTGTTCTCTCCTGTTTGTGAACATACATATAAAGATTTGCGTCATTGACGGGTGGTTCATGTAGAACATCAGAATATTACACAGGACAAGCGACACAAATCTGCTCATGGTGACATATGCAGGAAGGCCGCGTTTATATGTAGCAAAAACGGTGATGACGTAAACGAAGCTACAAGTCACCGAAAATGATCACATCTGAAAACTCCGGCCCAAGTGGAGATTTGGAAAAACTCCGTTATTGCATGTAGGCAGGAGGAGACGGAGTTTGACGTCACAGTATGCGACAAAAGTGTCATATGTGTGTGACCATGTTTCAGTTTGGCTACGTCCATAAACTTGGACTGACGTGTTTCCTAATCAATATTTTACTTGTTTTGTCCTCTAACAATACATTTAGGAGTAGCTCCACTTCTCTTTCGGTCCAAACAAACGACCCTCGCGCCATTATCGTTGTTGTGTTTCTTCCAGTATTCTGATTGGCTAGCATGGCTTTCTCGTTACACTGCCCCCTACAGGTTGGGCAGCTCATAGCAGCTTGTAATCACACGTTAATGTGGGTTTGTGCAAACAATTTTGAAAACAATCTGGTTATTTTTGAAACCGTACATCTGTTTTTGTAAAGACTCGCCTGTGTGTAAACGTGGCCTCAGTGTGCTAGCAGCGTTTTAGGCCGAGTCAGTCTTCAATGTGCTTTTTTGTTAATATCAAACTACACACAGGT
>NW_007583095.1:0-1118 GCF_000690725.1 Stegastes partitus
TTTGATGGTGAACATTAGGTCATCAGGCAAACAGCAGAAACTCCACCATGGGATGAATTAATTATTAGATGTTAATTTATTCATGAGCTTTAATGCTGCTGCTCGTTACCTTTGGGCGGAGCTAGTCTTTATGCTAAGCTCACGAGCTAATTGTTTTCTGATATTTAGGATAAATTCATCTATTTTGAATCATCTTCTTGTTGCTAAACAAACAATCCTGTTCATCCTCGTGTCTCAGACTCCTGAGCGATGCACAATAGTATTAGAGTATTAGAAAAATTCTATCTAATCTAATCTAGTACTTATATATGCACACACACTTTCTGACACCTTCACTCACATGCCTTCATGCTTCCTACTTGTTTACTGTTGTTCTATATGTTATATTTATGTGTCTGTTTGTGTACATGTGTGTCTGAACAGTTCATTTGCAAAAACAGAAACTTCATCTTCACAAACCTTCAGAAAACCCACTGAGACAATATCAATCAAACTTACTAAGTTATCTCTATTGTTGTCATTTCTACTGAGTCAACTTCAGTCTGATTGATATTATCTCAAGCCAACAACAACAAAATAAGTTTTCTGAAAATCTCCAAACATGGAGTTATGACCTGTTTTTGCAGATGAACTCTTCATGTGTTCCTGCTGGAGCCTCTTGACCACCTCATGTTTCCACATCACAGCTGGTTCTCAAACGTTTTTACCTGATAAAAAAAGCTCAGATCAGTAAATATAACACTGGTCTGCACCCATTTTGGTGTCAAAGTTGTTTGAGCTGATTTTGCAATGAGCTGAATCCAGACATTACGTTGGGTTTTGCTCAGTGAGGGCAAAATTCTGATTTGATGAAACTTGTATTTACCTTTATAAATGTTTACGCTCATCAACTTGTGGCTCATTTAGCTTATGAAGAGGATTAGAAAATGACATTTTTCCTCTAAAATCCAATTTCATATGAGAAATATTAAAATAAATCAGTTACTAATGTCAATAAATGTGATCGATTTAGTGGAAAAATCATTTTTTTGGCATTAAAACGTGACCTGATACAGAAAAGCAGACGTCATGTTTGGATTCAGCGTTCAGTAAATCATTTAACAAATCCTTGACACCTT
>NW_007583096.1:0-1118 GCF_000690725.1 Stegastes partitus
ATAGTTATAATTGCTAAATGGTATTTGTTTATTATTAATATTTCTGGTTTGTAATAAGGCTTTTATACCATATAATATATTTCCTTTTATATTTACCAGTATACCCAACAGAGATGCCGTTGCAGGCCTGATTTACAAAATGACAGCTGACTTGAAACTGTTAATTATCTTTTAATTGTAAAATACTTTCTTGGGTCCAATTCATACTGAATATTTTTTTAAATGTCTTCTTTTTATATATTATTATATTTGATCAGTTTTCAGTAGCTGCTGCCTTGAGTTTGATCGCAGAATGCTCAAGGATTGTATAAAGTTAAATTAAGTGCAGTCTATGTTTTTTATTTAGGTTTGATGTAATTTTACAAATATTGACTTGTTGAGTCAGGGGGAGTTTTTCTTCTCCCACATCTACAATGGGTCAAAGCATGTTGTGCATAGAGTGCTTAAAAAAATTCCCCAAATGGGAAAAAATATCTATCTGTTCTATTCGGAAAGAAATGTGGGGAGAATATGTGATATTATATTGTACAGCACTATTAATTCCTAACATACACACGTGGACAAAATTGTTGGTACCCCTCGGTTAATGAAAGAAAAACCCACAACGGTCACAGAAATGACTTGAATCTGACAAAAGTAATAATGAATAAAAATTCTATGAAAATTAAGCAATGAAACTCAGACATTGCTTTAGATCTGTGGTTTAGCAGATTTATTTTAAAAAATGAACTCATGAAACAGGCCTGGACAAAAATGATGGTACCCTTAACTTAATATTTTGCTGCACAACCTTTTGAGGCAATCACTTTCTGTAACTGTCAATGAGACTTGTGCACCTCTCAGCAGGTATTCTGGCCCACTCCTCCTGAGCAGATTGCTCCAGTTGTCTCAGGTTTGAATGGTGCCTTCTCCAGACAGCATGTTTCAGCTCCTTCCACAGATGTTCAATAGGATTTAGATCAAGGCTCATAGAAGGCCACTTCAGAATAGTCCAATGTTTTCCTCTTAGTCATTCTTGGGTGTTTTTAGCTGTGTGTTTTGGCTCATTATCCTGTTGCAAGACCCATGACCTGCAACTGAGACCAAGCTTTCTGACACTGGGCAGCACATTTCTCTCT
>NW_007583097.1:0-1118 GCF_000690725.1 Stegastes partitus
TGCAGGATTGCGGCCCTCGAGGACTGGAGTTCGGCACCCCTGGTGTAGAAGGACGCTGTGGTAACGTTGCATGAACCAGGCCTTCATTTCCTTTTTTTTTGTTTTTTTAAACATGAAACATAACAAATGGATAGATGCTCCACTGAAACTTAGACCCATGTAGACACTTGGCTGACTACCTCATCACCACAGTCGGCATATCTTTGTGGCTACGTGCTGTTAGCATGACTTCTTTTATACATCTTTTCTACCAAGAAGAACCAGGTGCTGCTGGTGCTAGAACCAGTGCTTAGTTGGTTCAAATCTGGCACCTCCTAAGAACCTGTTTGCTTTTCCTTTGGCAAGGAGCCGAATTAGAGCCACGCCATTGGTAGTCGTTTACCGAACAAGATTCATGCCATATGGTTAGTCCACACAGGACTCCAAACTAACTTTTTTTTTTTTTTTTACCAGTGCAACCAACTTCCCACCTTGTCAAAGGCAAAACATATGAGCTGCTGAACATTTCCTTTGTGGTAGACTCTATAATTTACCGATGTTCCCCGGAAGTTGGTCGCACCAGTAAAAAACGATGCGAGCGTTGTTCGGTAAACAGCTACGTATGCAGTGACGTATGGCGTGGCTCTAACTCGACTCCTTATGCTCCTTTTTTTTTTTAACGAAAAGACCACATTTCTAAGCATAAATACCGCAGCACACTGAAGTTATAAAAGTACTGTTTTCCTGTGGTGCTGCTGGTTTGACACAGTTGTACCGGATTTCAGCGTTCAACAATTTGTGTAAAATTTCAATACATCTGCGATCGGACCAGAGACGTCCTGGCGAACAACGCTTGTGTGTCCCATTCTGTGTTTCCACCGATCTCATTGGTCACGATAACCCCGCCCCCAGCCCCTGACGTACTCAGTTCTTGAGTTGGTGTTTATGAAGCACCAGATTTGAGGACCTGGAGCCGCTGCTTAGGTGGTGGAAACACAAAGAACTGGTGCTAAGTCAGGCTCCAAACTAGCACTGGAACCAGCTCGGTGGAAAGAGGGTACTACAGACTCTCCCAAAACACTGGATCTGCATCAGTCCAGTTAAGACCTGTGGCTAAGTTACTGCATACAGCACCAGGC
>NW_007583098.1:0-1118 GCF_000690725.1 Stegastes partitus
AAGTGTTCAGGTGCAGGCAGACAGATCTGGACTGAGTCAGTTAGGAAGAAAAAGCAGCCCCACATCCAATCTGGAAGATTCAAATGTTAACAACGATCACGGTTTTGACCACATGACGGTCAGTGGTCTGGACGTTTAAAACGTGTTCCGGTCATAAAAACCTCCGCTAGAGCCGCTGCTCATAGAAACTTTTCAACTTGGGCAAATTAGTGCAGAACGCGCTTTCCACTGTTTTCCTACTAATGTTTGGTCGCTCACGTGTCAGAGGAGCTGCACTGAACACACCTGGTAGCATCAAGCGGAGCCAGGGTGTGAGGCGTTCAGGGAACATCGGTAAAATGTAGCATCTACTCATACACATGTTCGGCAAGTGATTAGGCTGTGTCCAGTTAATGAGTGATACCAGAAGAGGACTGGTGACAAAATAAATATATTTTCAGGTTAAAACATTTACAAATATCAAGTCTTGTATTACTGAAAATCACTGCAACATAACTAAGTTATGCAAAAACAACTATTCATCAGCTGCATGGTGGATTAAGAGCTGTGGCGGTGCTGAACCAAAACAAGGAGGTGGGCGACCAAATCATGAGCTGGTACCACCAACAAAGAAAGCTGGCAGCACCAGTGCTACCACTGAAAAAGTTAGTCTTGAGCTCTGCTACATGTGTTTTTACTTTCAGATAAAGGAATGCACAGTAGTTATGCATATAATAAATAACAATCAAATGCAGAGACAATTATTTAACAATGTGTAAAGGAGTCATTACTTTTGTACAGTCTTATAATTACAATAATGCACACACACATAATGCTTATGTGGTCCAGGATGATAATGAGTCTGATACCCCTGCCCCAGCTGGACTTGTTTGCTGGTTTATTATGAAGCCATGGGGACATCACCTTCAGGCCATCAGGTTTTAAATTCGTAAAGCATCTTTACATTTTGACTTTAAAACATTAAATCAAAGTATAAAGAAGCACAACATGTGAAGACTCAAGGAAAGTATTCTCACTGCTCTTCTTAAGGACTTATTAGTAGTACTGGATTAAAGGTACTTTCACCTCCACCTCTGCTCTGCGTTGTGTGCCACTTCATCTCGGAGGTAGCTGGATGG
>NW_007583099.1:0-1117 GCF_000690725.1 Stegastes partitus
TGTGTCTGTGTGTGTTCTCAGGTTTTACTCGAGCAGGACATCTTCCACTGTTCCCTGATGGCGTGCTGCCTGGAGGTGGTGTTGTTCTCCTACAGCTCCCAGAGGACCTTCCCTTGGATCATCAGTGTTTTCAAACTGGCCCCATTTTACTTCTTCAAGGTAACACACACTCAGTTCAGACAAAATGACAGGAGGGGGCACAATATTTAGGCTCTTGACTGAATCTTGTTCTTTGTACACGGCGCTACAAATGAAACAGAAGAAAAGAAGTTTTGTACATATATAGGCTGCACTTGTCTATAAGCTGCAGGTGTCCACGTTGTAACATGAGATATTTACACAGAAAGATTTTTTTTAAACTTTTAATTAAATACGTCCCATAAATGCTTTTTTCCCAAACAATGACTGTCACACATGGCTGGTTAAAAAAATAGAAAATACAGTCACCTACCAGGAAAAGTCATTGACCGCTATCTTCATCTTCCTCCTGCGCACTAAAACCACTAAAGTCGTCTTCTTCAGTGTCGGTATAGAACAGCCTCAGAATTACTTTGTCACACACTTCCTCAGTCTCTTTTTTATTGTCGCTCTCAATGTCACTTTTGTCTCGAGGTAAATTCATAAAACTCGTAAAAATCCATAAATAGACGCATCAATTGTTTAAGCCGCAGTGTTCGAAGCGTTTGGGGAAAAAAGTAGCGGCTTATAGTCCGGAATTTACGGTAAATACAATACCTTTGGGGTATTGTAAAGAAAAAGGGTGAACAACACAAACCCTCCAGCAAAGACCAGCTGAAAAAATATCTGAAGAATGGCAGAACATCTCTCCAGAAGTGTGTACAACACTGGTATCCTGCTGAGGTGGACTGAATTTGTTCTGCTGTGGGACTCTAAACTGTTTTTTTTATTTTACAAGGCAAAAAGCCCCGTGTTCAACTTGGAAGTAATGCAGTTATTGCAAAGTGATACTATTTTGAATCATTTCACATTTACATTGTAGTATCCACAAAATACTTCACCTTGGTCTCGTAAAGCAAATTATTTAGCCGTTGAAGCTAAAATGCAGCCGAACGCTGCCTTTTGTGATGATAAACTCCAGTGTATGTTCTGTGGTTGA
>NW_007583100.1:0-1117 GCF_000690725.1 Stegastes partitus
ACTCGTCCTGACACAACTCTGGCCTCTTCTTGAGCACTGAACAAAGCAAATGCTGCAGGATCTCTTTGTAGACGTGTTGGTTGATGGTCTGAAGGGGAAAACTGGTGGTTTGGGTTTGAAATATATCTTTTGTGACATCAGTCCTGGAACTTTTCTGACACACCTCGTATGATATCCATACAATAACCCAAAAACAAAATATCTAAAAGCCCTTCCTGTTGCTCTTTTCACGTGTCTGTATGACAACAGAAGTAAACAAAGAATCATGCATAGGTTCAGTCCCATGTTCATGTGATCTATGTTGGGACATCGCAAGTTTGTGAGTGAGTTGTGAAAATAAGTAAGAAGTGGAAATATCTTAAGACGAACTGTCACCTCATTACAGTAAAATACAAAGAGAAGAATCTAGAAATCATTTACTGGGTCAAATGTGCATTAAAAGATGCACCCGATCAATCAAGTTATTTAATATTTTGCATCTGCTGATACCAATACCATTTTCCTAGACAATACACACTATTGAAGTATCATGAGATATCTAAGGGCCATTCCTGCTGTTCTTTTCACATGTCTACATGTCAACAGAAGTAAACAAAGAATCTTGCAAAGCTTTATGTTTCATGCTAATACCAATTAGTTTTTGTGATCAGCCTAAATCCCAATCTCCTTACCAATGCTGGGACATCCGTAGTTTGCGAGTGACTTGTTAAAGTAAGTAAGAAGGGAATATATTTCAGGAGAATCTGTCGTCTCTTTATGGCACTCATCAACGAGAAGAATCCAGAAATTATATTACTATTTATTCTTTTTTGTGCCTGGTCTGACCCAATTCATTTAATATTTAGCATCTGCTAAAACCCCATACTTTTTTCCTGGACAAAACACACTACAAGTACTTTACATTAGCTGTAGTATCTGTTTGTCTCTTACGGTTTGGTACTGTAGCGACCTGAGGAGGTGAACACCTCCATGTTGGAAAACATAGTGGGGCTTTAGCTAATAAAGGGACACCATGAGAAAGACTTCTATGATGTTTACGAACTTTATAAACTCAGACTATACTATGAGGTGTGTCAGAAAAGTTCCAGGACTGGCGTCACAAAAGATATATTTCAAA
>NW_007583101.1:0-1116 GCF_000690725.1 Stegastes partitus
AAACAAATCTAAGCTAGAAATTGCTATATTTCATCAAAATCACTTTATTCTACATGTCACGTTTTAAAGTTTGTCAAAAGTCAGTATCCAGATTTTGCTAAAAAAAATAAAAAATCTGCACTCCAGGATACAACCATAAACAAATTGAAGGACTTTTCAGCTGGATTGCAGGCAGTGTTTATAAAGAGCAGATAGGAGAAAAGTACAAATTAAAAACATAAGTAGTAAAATACCTATAGCAGTCACCATGTTCTCCAGTAGTGTTAACACCTCTGGGCACAAAATGTTGTACTGTCATTTTCAGACTATTGAGTGCACCTGAATATTAAGCCACACCCACTAACTTTAAAAAGAAAACAAGTTTTGTACATATACAGGCTGCACTTGTCCGTAACCTGCAGGTGTTCACATTATAACATGAGAAATTTACACAGATTGGTATTTTACACTTTTAATTAAATACGTACCGGTAACATACACAAATACCGTAAATGCTTTTTCCCGAACAGTGCTTGAAACACGGCTGGTTAAGAAAGTAAAAGCAAAAGCAGCCTACCAGGAAAAGTCATTGATCGCTATCTTCATCTCCTTCTTGCGCACGAAAACCACTAAAGTCGTCTTCTTCAGTGTCGGAATTGAACAACCTCAGAATTACTTCGTCACACACTTCCTCAATCTCTCTTTTGTTGTCACTCTCAAAGTCACTTGAGGCAAATTCATAAAAATCCATAAATTAGCCACATTGTTGTTTAAGCCGCTGTGTTCAAAGCGTGTGGAAAAAAATGGCGGCTTTTCGTCCGGAAATTATGTTACATATTGATTCCAGGTTTAAGAAATTAAACATGCTGTTTTTGTGTTTTTTTCTTTACGATTTATGGCATTATAGATTTTTCATACTGCACACAAGACATTTTTGAGTTCCCTCTACTTCTAGCCATGGCTGTGCTGTTTCCATAGAGGGGCACGACTTTACATTCCAGTAAAAAATGAGGCCACAACACGACAGGAGCAACAAAAAAACCACCCAGAAACTGCTTGGGGTTCGGAGGGTACAACATTTTCCCCTTAACTTTTAACACCTGTTGTGCTAAAATACATAAAATCAATACACAGAAA
>NW_007583102.1:0-1115 GCF_000690725.1 Stegastes partitus
TTGATATTCTGGTGGTTTCCTGTGTGGTTGTGATCAATCACATTTTGTATCTAGCGCACAATAAATATTCAACTGAAGCTTTAAAAAAACAATATTGCAAAAAAACAATATTTGTTACCAATTAGATGTTTTCCCCCAAGTGGTGCAGCTCTGACTGGGATCAAATTGTGTTCATTCATAGCCCACAGAGGATGAATCATAATGGCAATGTGCACACAAACTTTTGGAATTATCATCAGATCAAACTGGGGCTGCAAGGTGGCGCAGTTGGTTAGCACTGTTGCCTCGCAGCAAGAAGGTTGCCGGTTCACGTCCCGGTGGGGGCACCGGAATCTTTCTGTGTGGAGTTTGCATGTCCTCCTCGTGCAACGTGGGTTCTCTCCGGCTTCCTCCCACACAGTCCAAAAACATGCTGATGTTAATTGGTGATTCTAAATTGTCTGTAGGTGTGAATGTGAGTGTGCTTGGTTGTCTGTCTCTCAGTGTGGCCCTGTGATAGACTGGCGACCTGTCCAGGGTGTCCCCTGCCTTCGCCCTGAGTCAGCTGGGATAGACTCCAGCCCCCCATGACCCTAGTGAGGATTAGGCGGTGTATAGATGATGGATGGATGGATCAGATCAAACTTATATAATACTCCAGCAATTTGATTTATGGCCACTAACCACATTCCCATCAGCCTCTGCTTGTTTAAGCACTAACATTGACAACTAGCATCACTGGCATTAGTAGCTTAAAACACTGGTTAGTATGGTAAGCTGTGATGGCTGCACTGCCGCCCCACAACGAGAATCCCCACACCACACTGCCTGCTCTCCACACCTTTTGATTTATATCATTTAGTTTATGCACTTTTTCCAGTCATCATGCACACAAATCAACTGACAGATAAATCGCATGACACATAGTCCTGATTTCATAAGCCATGCTCACAACTTTATTTATACACAACACTGTTTCTAGTTTGTTAGCGCGCACATTCTAGTTACTTTGTCACTGTGTGTTCTGTTTACTTTCTTTTCTTTATTAAACCGTTAGCTCCAGGTGTGGCCCCAGTTAAGAGGAGCCAGTGTGCCCAGCTGCCCCAAATCCTGGTGATGAGGGGTAATTGGAAGGG
>NW_007583103.1:0-1115 GCF_000690725.1 Stegastes partitus
GGAAGTGTCCAGAACGTGCACAATTGCACCGGTCAGTTAGGTGTGAAATCCAGCAATGCGTCATGTTCAACACACTCAACACACTAGTTATTATAACAAATATGAACAATAAATATTAACAACTAATGAGCCTTCCAGCATCAAGCCCTCCTTGTATCTCGACCTCCATCTTGACAATCCGACAGCCTTGCTATTTGACATAAAAGAAGATTTTACATTTAGTGTCGGGGCATCGAGTCACGACTGTATTTCATACATTTATTAAAGGTCTTCTGGAAATATGACAACATCTGCTGGGTCAAAATATCCATACAGCAATGCTGATACTTGGTTAAACATCCATTGACCACTTTTGCTCCAATTAGGTGCTTTTATTAGTCATCCACAGCTTCTGGTTGTATCTTTGACAGAAATGGTTTAGTTGAACTGAATTTGTTGGCTTTCTGACACAGACTTGTTTCTTCAACACAGTTAACAGGTTCTTGATGGGGTTTAGGTCAAGGCTTTGGAAAGGCAAGTCTAAAACCTTAACTCTAGCCCAGTTTCACCATTTCTTCACCACTTTTGACGTGTGTTTGAGGTCATTGTCTCGTTAGAACGCCCAACGGTGTCCAAGACGAACCTTCTGGCTGATGATTTTCCTGATTAATGTGGAGATGATCCATTCATTATTCTATTTAGTTTGTATAAAGCACCAGTTCTACTGGCTCCTGTATGCATAATACTGCCACCACCATGCTTGACGGTGGGTTTGGTTCTATTGGGATTTAAGGCCACCTTCTCTCTTCCAAACATATTTCTGCTCCTTGTAGCTAATTAGCTGAATTTCTGTTCCATCTGTCCACTTCATTTTCCTCCAGAAGGCCTTTTTTAAATCCATGTGATCAGCAGCAAACTCCAGTCTAGCTTTAAGGCTCACAAGTAAACTTCTGATCACGACTGTATTTCTGCTTTTCACGACAATAAACAGGATTTATTGAACTACTGTCATTTTCCAAAACTTTACATACAAATTTTCTTTGTCTTTATATTCTGTTTAGCATATTTCCTGCCTCCTTCATCCCTTCCTTTCATTTTATACATCAAGATAATATAAAACTGTCTTGAAATTGAAT
>NW_007583104.1:0-1115 GCF_000690725.1 Stegastes partitus
CACTCACAGTATTTAAAGTAAATGTTGTTTAAAACTGGAAGAGCTACATCATGTGACTCCATTCCTTTACAACACTCAAAGAACTCTTTATTCTGGATTCTATTGTAACATCACTTTTTTATTCTACGGAGCAGATTCTTTGTCATATTGTGTGTAACGACGAAGCTGCAGTATGTGTCACCACAGCGTTATCATGATTACCACGTTTGGAAATAATGTGGAGCAAGGATGTAAATTCTGTATCAGCCCTTTGAAGTACAGTAAAGTGAAGTGGGGGACGGGGAGGAGGAGGAGGAGGAGGAGGAGGTGGTAGTTAAGGTGGGTTTCTACATCCTGAGGCAAAGTGTGGTGATTCATCTCCACGCTGATGTGATTTGCGTTGCTTTTATTCATGCTGGAGAAGGAAATCGGGGCAGGATAGAATCAAACCGGCGCCCACTCACTTCATTATGAATCGTTTTTCTTTTTTTTTTTTTTTTTTGCCGTCGTTGTTGTTGTTCTGCTCTTTAGCCACAATCTACCGCTCTTCCTTTCGGCTTGAGCAGATCCAAACTAATGTGCCTCAAGTTCAAGACGACTGTCCCCGCTGTTAAATTTGCCCTGTGGCAAGGAATGCAGAGCTACTGTATGCTAACAACAACAACAACACAGTAAATACAGCACACAGGAGTTATTTTAAAAGCATGAGTATGAAAGAAAAAAAAAAGAGACTGAATACTGAATCTGTTTAGGAGGATTAACTGAGCCTCTGAATGTTCTTGTGATCTTCAAACACTCTCAAATCCAACATTTGAATTAAAATATTTAAAGATTGGGTTTGAAAATTCAATGTGCACAAATATTCTTTTTTTTTTTTAAATTATTGCAACAATGTTACAAAGACGTTATTATTCAAACCAAGTATTTTTATGTTCATATGTCATTGAAGAGGGCTGCAGGGTGGCGCAGTTGGTTAGCACTGTTGCCTCGCAGCAAGAAGGTTGCCGGTTCGCGTCCCAGTGGAGTTTGCATGTTCTCCCCATGCAGCGTGGGTTCTCTCCGGGTTCTCCGGCTTCCTCCCACAAGGTCCAAAAACATGTTGAGGTTAATTGGTGATTCTAAATTGTCTGTAGGTG
>NW_007583105.1:0-1115 GCF_000690725.1 Stegastes partitus
TCTCACGTTTATGCATATTGAGAAAGTCATGGCTGATATATAACTTTAGGACCATATTCAGATACTTTACATATAGAAAATATAATGAATTGAAAAAGGCATTTAGTGCACAGTGTTGTAACCAAGATGCACAAAAGTTAAAGTGCTCACATTGCAGAAAAATAAATGTATATGTACTTATAGTTTCATTTACACGTTTTGCTGCTGTAGCTGGTTGAATCAAAGCTAATTTGAACTATTCTTTACACTGTTGGGTTTTTAGGTTTTTAACAGTGACTCATATTTTACAAACTCATAACACTACAACACATAAAAACTACAACCTTTCAGCTTTTTGTACAATACAATTTCCCTCTGAGGTTTCATAAAGCAGAGTTAATTTGAAACAATGAAGTCAAGTATACTACTTTAATTTTGCCCTTGTTGTACTTCATGTACTTAGTTACATTTCAAGACTGCTGTGGGAAATCCATCCATCCATTTTCTATACACTGCTTAACCAGTCTATCACAGGGCTACACTTAGAGACAGACAACCAAGCACACTCACATTCACACCTACAGACAATTTAGAATCACTAATTAACCTCAACATGTTTCTGGACTTTGTGGGAGGAAAGTGGAGAACCCGGAGAGAACCCACGCTGCACGTGGAGAACATGCAAACTGGTGACCTTCTTGTTGAGAGGCAACGGTGCTAACCACTGAGCCATCTTGTAGCCCACTGTAGAAAATACGTATCCCAATTCCACACTTCATACAAGATCTACACTGTAAAAAAAATGTACTTGAGCTGCAGTTGAAGTAAAATACATTTTCTTTGTGGTTTGATAAAGTCGACTTTTGTGGATTCTCTCAGTATAATGACTCTTTGAATCCTTCAAACTGATGTTTCAATTTTAATACAAGTGCGAAAAAATTAGTTGTACTACTCCTTTAGCATTGTGCATGTGACGTCCACGTATTTTACATTTAGGTAGAGCAAATACTTAAGTTGGAAAAACTGGAAACTTCACATTTTCTTTCCCTAAAATAAAGTTGCAACTATGCAAACTCTTGATTTAGTTGATATAACACCAGTGGCTTTAACATTACTTGTTAACTTCATTTGGATAA
>NW_007583106.1:0-1115 GCF_000690725.1 Stegastes partitus
TTTTCCAGAAATGCTGTAAAATCTGATCATCTGGCAGCAGGGGGCTAAAAAAAACAAAGGAAAAAGAAAAATACTGTTAAAAACTGTAAAAGGGTTGAAAATAGCAGAAAATATCTGTAAAATAATATTAATTCTAGCTCATTTAAATACAGTAAAACTATTTGATTTTATGGTCACATCTTGTCCACTTTGACATTTTTTTTTTCTGTTATATTATTTGATATTTTCTGTAATTTAATTTTCTTTTAATTTAACAGTGAATATCTGTAAAATAACAATTACAATTAATTTTTATATATTTTTAAAATCCTTAATACATGTAATTCTTCTTCCAATTATCAGCAAATATCTGTAAAATAATATTAATTTTAACTGATTTAAATACAGTAAAACTATTTAATTTTATGATCACATCTTGTACAACTTATCATTTTTTCTGTTATATTTTAGATATTTTTCTGTAATCTAATTTAACTTACTTTAATTTGACAAACTGAGAAAAATCAGTAAAATAAAAATTACAATAAATTTTTTTATAATAATTTTTAAAAATCCTTCTCACATGTAATTTTTCTTCCAATTATCAGCAAATACATGTAAAATAATGACTTTTTTTTTTTTGCTAGTTTATTACAGTAAAAAATGGTAAAAATTTAACACATAAACACTGTAAAATAAATCATTTAATATTTGTAAAAATGCTGACTTTATACGTGAATATTATTTACAGTGTTTTTTACTCGATAAAATCATCAATTTAGCCAACCATGTAAAATAACAGTGAATTGCAAACTTACAGTTAAAAACATGATTTTTTGTGCTGTAATAAATTGAACAATTATTTACTGTAAATTACATGATATCACTGTAAAAAAAAAATAAATGTAGAATTTAATATATATTAATAAATTTGACGAGGAAAGAGGCCTCAGTGCTGCAATAGGACCGATATCGTGGATATTTGCAGCATAAAGAGAATAAATGTCATTCAGAGGGAATAAATGATTAAAGAGGAACATTGTCCACGTGTTGAGCTGAATCTGAGCAGCCGAGCCGGTTTTTTAGGAACTTTTCTTTGATCTTTGACGAGTTAAATCCTCGCCGACGTGTCTGAA
>NW_007583107.1:0-1114 GCF_000690725.1 Stegastes partitus
ACCGGCTGTTTCTCACCTTTTATTCCACGTTAGCGTCTTAATCGTCCACATTATGGCTCCTGTGTCTGACTCCCACTCATCTTCATCCCTGTTGGCTCTTTTTTTTTTTCATTTTAGACTCGTTTTTCTTGTTTTGTGTTTCCTGTTTGTTGTTTTGTGTCTATTTGTGACAGTTTTTTAATCTCTTTTTCATCTTTTGTCGCGTCTTTGTCATTTTCTTCTCTCCTTTCTGTCATTTTCTCTTTTTTTAGTTCCTTTAGGACAGTTTTGTCTCTTTGGGACAGTTTTTTTTTCTCTTTTCTGTCATTTTGTGTCTTGTTTTTCTAATTTTTGTCAAATTGTCTTTGTTTCCCTCAATTTGTGTCTCATTCGTCCCACTGTGGACTAATTGTTTCTCCCTGTGGGCTTGTTTTTTCCATTTCAGACTCGTTTTTCTTGTTTTGTGTTTCCTATTTGTTGTTTTGTGTCTATTTGTGACAGTTTTGTGATGTTTTATTGTCGCATTTTTCTCATAGTGTGTCCCGTTTGTGTCTCTTTTGTCTTTTTGTGAGCCTTTTTCTCTCCTTTCTGTCATTTTGTGTCTTATTTTTGTTCCTTTATGTGTCTTTAGGACAGTTTTATTTCTTTGGGACAGTTTTTTTTCCTCCTTTCATTGTTTTGTGTCTCGTTTTTCTAATTTCTGTCAAATTTTTTCTTGTCTTGTCTTTTTTCTCAAATTTCTGTCTCATTTTTATTTATTTTTTTCTGTCTTTGGGACAGTTTTGTCTCTAACTGTCACTCATAATTGGCTCCTTTTTTTCATTTTAGACTCGTTTTTCTTGTTTTGTGTTTCCTGTTTGTTGTTTGTGTCTCTTTGTGACAGTTTTTTTTCTTTTTATTGTCTCATTTTTCTCATTTTGTGTCCCGTTTGTGTCTGTTTGTCTCTCTGTGGACGTTTTCTCGCGTCTTTGTCTTTTTTTTTCTCTCCTTTCTGTCATTTTGTGTTTCATTTTTCAGAATTTTTGTCAAATTGTCTTTTTTTCCACCAATTTCTGTCTCATTTTTTTCACGGTGGACGAATATTTTCTCCCTGTGAGCTTGTTTTTCCTTCCTGTTTTTTTTTTTTTTTTTTCAT
>NW_007583108.1:0-1114 GCF_000690725.1 Stegastes partitus
GGCGTACATCTTGATTATCCTGATGCCAGACACCACTTCGTTCATGAGACGGATTCTACTGTCAGTCAGGACTGCTGTTTTGCTCCTGCAAAAAAAAAAGGTATTACCTTCTATTACTTTTTTATAATCTTAGACAAAAAACATCACTGCACTTACATAAGAACCCAAATTTTAAAAATAAAATGCTGAAGAAATTGCTTAAATGTCCCATATGGTGGAAATCCATTTTAACTGTGGTTTGTGGGTGTCATGAACTTGGAGGAGAAAGTAAAAGCTGATAAGATGTGAAGAAGGTTAGTTCTGCAGGACTGTGTTTTTATGGCGCCGTCAGTTCTTTGCATCTGTTTGCTTCTGTCCTGCTCCCTGTGCTCATGTGTGCTACCACGGACAGCCAAGTTCCCAGTAAAGCTTCTTATATTTAAACATTTTACTCTTTCTGTTGTCAGACAAGTGTGAAGTAGTGCCTGAGACTTAGTCCATCAGGCCACATGTTAACCAGCAGTCACTTCAGCACCATTTCCAAGTAGCTGCTCGACACTGCTACGGTACTGAGTTTATAAATGCAGTGTGTCTGACCATCTCTCCAAAGACATGAGTTAAAAACAACGGCTGAGCTGTAAATCTGTCAATATTTCAATGGAAAAAAATTATTTAGAAAAGAATTTAAAAGCAATAGATAGTCCTGGTCTCTCACACTTATTCTCACTCATCTGCCATGTGGTCAACTGCTCAGCTCTGTGCTGTCAATTACAGATGCAGAGAGAGTCTTCTTGTTGAAGGGACAACAGCAGCTCAGCTGCATTTAAGGTTACAGACACTGAAAACTGCCAGCTGAGGGCAGCACTAACACCAGGGATTAACAACCTTTGTGGTATTCTGAGCTGAAAATTGAAAGACACATTCTGGAGACATTTGAGGTTTTCATTAATTTGCTAAAATGGGGCACATTATGGGATCTTTAAGAGAAGACAATAAACAGGCATAATTAAACAAGTCTATCATTAGAAATCACACTGTCGTGCTGTCATCTTGTCTCTTACCTGAAGATACCAAACAGTTTTCCAAACCAAGTCTGTAGAGGCATCATGAGTGTAATGACCGCCACACCTGCTAG
>NW_007583109.1:0-1113 GCF_000690725.1 Stegastes partitus
ATTATGTTGTGCAGTGCCTGCTGTATGAGGGGTGATTAGTGTCAAAGAGGACACGGGAAAGTGACACTGTATGAAGGGTGAGTCGTGCCATCCCGAAGCGAAAGATGAGATATACCCTGTATGAGGGGTGAGTAATGCCCAGGTGAACCAGGTGCTCGTTCCTTGTTGGTGCTAGGGCCAGTGCTTAGTTGGTTCAAATCTCACACCTCCTAAGAGCCTGTTTGCTTTTCCATTGGCAAAGAGCCAAGTTAGAGCCATGCAACTGCATCACCGTAAAACTACAACACGTCACGGCGTATGTAGCCGTTTACTGAGCAACGCTCGCGCCATACGGGAGCCCACCCAGAGATCCAGACTAACTTTTTCACTGGTGCGAACAAATTTCTCATTTGGTCGCACTTCCGACCTTGTCACAGGCAAAACTTACGACTTGCTGAACATTTTCTTAGCAATAAACACAACATTTTACCAATGTTCCCTGAACACCCCACATCGCAGGCTGCGGTAGCTGCTTCTTTGCTGATTGCGGTGCGCTCAGACTGCTGTGCGACCAAAAATTACTTTACAAAGAGTAAACGAGGACATGCTAATGTCAGATTTGTCCAAGATGAAGCCGAGGGAATTTTTTTTTCTTGTGCGGTCTTTTCTATGACCAGAAAAAACAGTGCATGTGCTCCGAGATGGCCGCATTTCTAAGCATAAATACCGCCGTACACCGACGTTATGAAAGTACTGTTTTCCACCACTGTGGTGCTACTGGTGGGACACAATTGTACTGGATTTCAGCGCACAACAGTTTGTGTGTCCCGGGACTCATTCCAAAGTGTTGTTAAAAGTTTGTGTTTCTTGTGAACCATCCTGCTGTCTGTCTGCTTATGAATTGAATTGCCATCAGCCGAAAACCCAAACTCCCCGTATAGATAGTTGTTCCTGTTTAAAATGAAGTTGTTTACAAGTTAGAAGGGCTGCAAGGTGGCGCAGTTGGTAGTACTGTTGCCTCGCAGCAAGAAGGTTGCCAGTTCGCGTCCTGGTGGGGGCACCGGAATCTTTCTGCATGGAGTCTCCATGTTCTGCAGCGTGGGTTCTCTCCAGGTTCTCCGGCTTCCTCCCACA
>NW_007583110.1:0-1113 GCF_000690725.1 Stegastes partitus
ACTAAATACCTCAGAAACACACTATTGAACCAGATAGCTACTCTAGATGGCATTATCTTGGCCTCCAGTTCTACTGTAAAGAACCTCAGAGTTATTTTTGACCAGGACATGTCATTCAATAGCCGCATACAAGTTTGTAGGACAGCCTTTTTTCAAATATATTGCAAAAATCAGCAGCATCCTGTCTCAGAGTAATGCTACGAAACTAGTCCATGCATTTGTAACTTCTAGACTGGACTATTGTAATTCTTTATTATCAGGATGTCCCAATAACTCTCTCAAAAACCTTCAGCTGATCCAAAATGCTGCAGCCAGGGTTCTGACAGGAACCAGTAAGGGATCACATTTCTCCTGTATTAGCTTCTCTTCATTGGCTCCCTGTAAAATCCAGAATAGAATTTAAAATCTTGCTTTTGACATACAAACTCTCAATGACCGAGCTCCATTTTACCGTAAAAACCATATTGTATCATATCATCTTAACAGAGCCCTTTGCTATCAGACTGCTGGTCTACTTGTGGTTCCTAGAGTTTCCAGAAGTAGAATGGAAGGCAGAGCCTTCAGTTGTCAGGCTCCTCGCCTGTGGAATCAGCTCCCAGTTTGGGTTGGGTTTGGTTTCTTCCCACCGTTGCCAACCGCTTGCTCAGAGGAAGTCTAAAGGCTACTTTGGATTGTTGGATACTCTCTTAAATTTGTAAGGTCTATACCTTACTTTGCTAAGCGCTGTGTGATAACATGTGCTGTAAACTGCGCCATACAAATAAAATTGAATTGAATTGAACTGAATTGAATTGAATTGAACTGATCACTCATTGCTCCTCTGGTAATTGTGTTGTAAATTATGTGTGGTTGTATTTGTTAAACTTTACATCATAATCGTACCACACAATAAACGGATGGTTGCTATTTGTAAACATGAAATCATGTCAAAGAAATGTAAGAGTGTGTCTCCCTCTAGTGGATGTTGTGGAGTTTGTATTTGCTCGAAAGGTTTTTGTACAGAGTTTTGCTGTGTCCTGTCACTGTGGGCCTCAGAGCACAGTAGTACACAGCAGAGTCAGACAGCTGAAGCTTCTGGATCTTCAGAGGAACTGATTTATCCTGGATTCCAGT
>NW_007583111.1:0-1113 GCF_000690725.1 Stegastes partitus
AATCATATATATGTCTGTGGATATACCAAGAGACAAAACAATCCCAAAACTTGTCATGACTACCTTTCTCCCTGTGATCGATGATGGTGATGTTCTTTATATGCATGCCCCTGCTGCATCCCTTAAGGTGTTAGACGCTGTATATCATGGTGCCTTGTGTTTTATTCTAAACGCCAGATCTCTCACCCATCACTGTCTCTTATATGAAGGGTCAGGACTGACATCACTCCATTACCGCAGATGGCTCCACTGCCATATTTTCATCTACAAAGCCATCTTAGGGCTTCTCCTTGGCTATTTAAATCGCCTCCTTGTTCGCTTTACCAGTGGGTACAGCCTCCGCTCCCAGGACTTTTTACTGATCTCGGTCCCTCGTGCCTTCACTGCATTCGGGAAGATTTTGTTACAATGCCCCTTGGTCCTGGAATTTGATCCAGAAAACACTCAAATTGTCCTGACCTGGTTTCCTTGGGAGATTTTAAAAGTTTGTTACAAACTGTAAAAACAGAAGCTGCTTTAAATGAGTTTTTATGTACTGTATGTATTCCATGTATTTATGCCTTATAGTGATTATATATGACTTAGCTTATTCTTTGTGTGTTGTATTGTTGTAACCCTTGTTGCTGCCCTCTTGGCCAGGGCTCCCTTGTAAAAGAGAAAAAAAAATCACCATAAAAAGATGAAAAAAGACACGAAATTTCCATGAACAGATGCAAAACAACCCGTCCTGGCAGTGAAGCATGGAGGTGGCAGTATCATCATATGGGGCTGCATGAGGGCACAAGATGACATTTCTAGATAAATGTCTGAGGATAAACCAGAATACTGGCTGACCAGATGAAGAAGAGGAATATTCCAGCAGGAGAACACCATCAAGACCTTCTCCACTAGAACCAAGTGGAACCAGGACCTGGACTGAGCGAGTCCTGAGCTGAGTCTAATAAAACATCTTTGTAGTGTTTTCCACAGAAACCCCTCCAGCAAAGAGCAGCTGAATGAAACAGTGTGAAGAGCGTGTTTTTGTTTTGTATTTTTAATAATAAACTGTCAGTTTTTATTTTGTCATCAGAATAAACACTTTGACATAAAGCAGTGACGACTATGTGATAAAAT
>NW_007583112.1:0-1113 GCF_000690725.1 Stegastes partitus
TCGTTTTTGTGTATATCTGGACAGATTTTATGGTCTGTCAACCTGTATTGTGAACCTGGAACATTTCACAATTTACCAGCTTCTTTTATGTAAACCTAAGAACATCTCAGTGTTGTTTTACATAAACCATTGTGCGCCTACGGCCCCTCCGACCACCACCTCAAACAATCCATTCATACACATTCACACCAGGCAAGGTGGATGAAGTGTCTTGCCCGAGGACACAATGACCATGCCACAGGTTACAGGGCGGAATCGAACTGCTGACCTTCCGATCATTGACTGACCTGCTCTACCACCTGAGCCACAGCTCATTTTTTTTGTGTACAGTAGGTAGCGGTAATGCATCTGAACGTTGGATGCCAACCACCAAATCAATAGGAGAAGAAGAAGAAGAAAAAGAAGAAGAAAAAGAAGAAGAAGAAGAAGAAGAATCAGCAGCTGGTGCTAGGCTTAGCTAGGAGCTAATGTAACCAGCCTCAGCGAGCAAGTTAAAAGCTTCACAAAGCTACAGATCCATTCCCCACCTCAGATTTTTTTTGCCTTTTATATTTGAATGGATACGGAGCTTATACACAGCTGAAGCACATGGTAGCTGCTCAGCGCCGGTGTTTACACAATGTTAATGTTCCTCAGTAAAACTGATTTACGCCTGACCGTCTACTGCTACTTCTTGTACTTGTGTTATGAGTTTTAATTCCAGTTGTAGCACTTTAAGATTGTCTTACAATGTAAAGTGTTTTAAAATCTAGTATTACAGTAGTATTGATCTAGTATTAAATTAGTATTATTGTTATATTAGTATTATTATTATTATTATTATTGACGGAAGAAAAGAACGACAAAAACATGACAGCATATGTGCTGTCTAATAGGGGGAAAAAAACGTATCCCAGACATGAAAGATAAGTCCAATTGAAATATCTTGGTTTGAAATTCGTAGAGGGGGACACAAAAAAATTGGGCAATTCGTTTCCCTGATCACCAATCAATAGATTAAGTTTCGTGACTATTTCCTGAACTGCCATGAGACTGGGTTGCTCTATACAGTAGTGTTGCTGTCAGCCACTATACTGGTACAAACTCTTCTTCATTTCTGCTACGGTCTCCCTC
>NW_007583113.1:0-1113 GCF_000690725.1 Stegastes partitus
CAGTTGCTATTTTTAGTAATTTGTGGATTTTTTTGTGTGCAGCAGAACACTCACATTGAAAATCTGCATTCACATTGTTACAGTTATTTATCCTTTGAATTGAATTAGTTTGCCCTGCCAGTATTTCCAACATTAAAAGGTTATTGTGATCAGCAGATGCTAGCTGTGCAGTATTTATGAACAATAGATTGTTTTAACATTTAAATTCTTACACAATATTTATAAAATCTTTAGAATCTTATATCCACTTGTGTTTGGCCGAAGCAGCTCTCTAAAAAAAAAAACGATGTGTGAATGTGCTCCGGTCTCCCTGTTGTTCTCTGCGGCTCTTTCATCACTGTGTCACAGTGATGATGCTGACAGTGCTGTAGTAATGACCTTTCACCACTGCCATGCCAACATTCCCAGGTCCCTCTGGCCAGCAGTGTCCCTGTCACCTATAATCAGCACCACAGTCTGGCCACCGAGCTGCCTTCTGAGTATGACCAGTGGAGACACAAAGACAAGTCTGGAGAGTCGAGGAGTTTGTGCGCAAATGTGAGTGAGCCGACCGTGAGAACCCTTCATTCAGTGAGCTAATACTGGCTAATTGTGATTAGACAGGTAATTCACAGTGTTCAACACTGAAATATGCACATTAGCTCCGATTTGTTTTGGGGTTTTTTGTGTGAATTAACATGATAACCATCTTTACCACAATAAACGAAAAGAACATGTCCTGGTCCTGGAATAAATATGAGACCAGAAAAACAAAAGATTGGATGATCTGTTGGTAATATACAGAATACATGTTGGCGTCACTGTTACTGTCTTTCTATATAATTGCCAAAAAAATGTACAGTGAACTTGTGAAATATCACAGAAAAAAAGGAAATGCAAATTAGGATTGTTTTGTTATCTGCTTTGAAGTAATTAAACATCAGAAGTTGGCGGTAAAGATCATGTGCAGTAGATAGAGTAGAAGAAAAAAATTGCAAACTGGAAACAAAACCAGTTGTTTTGTTTTTTCATTTAACCTCGTCAGTTTTGAGGATTTTTTAAATTCAAAATCGCTGAATTTTCGCAATTTCCCATTCAAATGCTTGGAAGAGAAGCCGGTGAGGCAGCGGCGAA
>NW_007583114.1:0-1113 GCF_000690725.1 Stegastes partitus
TTACCTGCAGTGGCACCCTGGTCCTTCTCTAGGGAAAATACATTTTCATTGTCCATGGCTCAGTATTTTTACCCCAAACACTGCAATGTACTGATAACAATCTCAAAAACACAGATTCAGCCTCATGGGCCTTTATATATGTAACAAACCTATAGAACCAACTCCGTCAACTTGCAGCGTGTCTTTCTGCATCATTATTCTTCTTCATAATCAGTTTTCAGCTTGAAAATGATGGCAAAATTCCTCCAATGTTACAAGTTATATATGCCATTGTATAGTGCAGAATAGTTTTACAATCATAGGTGAGCTGGAGAAGCAGGGATTTCATAGATCTGCACATTCTAGGGGAAGGAAGGGATTATTTTCAAGAAAAAAAAAACAGAGATGTGTGTTTAAGGTTTTAATCAATGACTAGAGAGGGACTTTGACATTTCTTGTTGACTTTCTTGTTGATGCTTTTTGGCAGAATCAGCAAAATGGATGAATTTTGATGAAAGTTTCACATAGTAATGGTAACAATAATTACTCAGCAGCAAATGTAATGTGTCACATTACTTGTTACCTTGTTTTTTACTCACCACACCATCATCAAGTGCCTTTAAACAACTTCAAATCCTACACATTTACATTTAGCATCTTCCATATTACAGGTAGGGTCTCTGGTTTGCATCCCGGCCTGGGCCTGGGATCTTCCTGTGTGGAGTTTGCATGTTCTCCATGTGCCTGCATGGTTTCTCACCGGGTTCCTCCCACAGTCTAAATACATGCTGAGGTTAACTGGTGAATCCAAATTCTTCGTAGGTGTGAATATGAGTGTGCTTGGTTGTCTGTCTCTATGTGTGGCCCTGTGATGGACTGATGACCTATCCAAGATGTATCCTGCCTTCACCCTGAGTCGGCTGGGATAGGATGCAGCCTCCGTGACCTTACAGAGGGTGAAGCGGTGTATAGATAGTGGATAGATGGATGGATGGATGGATGGATGGATGTATTTCAGGTGTTGAAATAAAGAGCAAGCCTTTGTGCAGCCAGTTGTGCAGTTCACATACCCTTTAACTAAATCAAATAAAACTAGTTGACACCTGAATGAATCCATTCCCACAGCTAAGTCAC
>NW_007583115.1:0-1113 GCF_000690725.1 Stegastes partitus
AAAACCTACATATTCCAGCGCAACATGTCCCGAGGTCCAGAGAGCGACCTCATCAGGACCGTTAACGTCCCCGCCATGGTGAGTGAAAGGAATCCGCAAAGTGCTGTAAGATAATCTACTGTTGAGTGACAGTCGTGGTATTCTCAAGAGTTATTTTTATAGCAACATACAAATGAAGAAGGTTTGTGTTTTATGTTCATTGCTTAACAAATTAGAACACCACCCGATGTAAGGTTTATGCCACAGCTGCCCTAAATTAACAGCATTGATAATTACCAAAGTCATGTTTCTGTGAGGGCTGCTGTGAGGTGGCGCAGTTGGTTAGCACTGTAGCCTCGCAGTAAGAAGGTCGCCGGTTCCAATCCCGGTTGGGGGCATCTTTCTACGTGTTTGCATGTTCTCCCCGTGCAGCGTGGATTCTCTCTGGGTTCTCTCGCTTCCTCCCACACAGTCCAAAACCCTAGCGTATAGATAATGGATGTTTCTGTAGTGGTTAATACACCAGTATGGAGAAGCTCTTTAACCGAAATGATAGTTTTAATTCGAAATTAGAATTATTATTGTTATCCATGAATTTTACAAGAAAAAAAAAAAAAAGAAAAAATAGTAAAGCACATTATTGCTTCTTGATTAAGATGCCAAATATAGTTATCTACAAGCATTCCTGAACAAAAAATAAATAAATTTTAGTGGTTGAATGTCATGCTTGATTCATTTCTGACTTCTCAGAGAAGTCCAGTGAGACGGATCAAATGTGGGTATAAAAAGGGAAATTCCTCATCTCTGTTCAGAATGATAAAACGTGGAGAGCTCACCGAAAATGTAATGAACATTGAAATGTTAATTGCAATCACGATTTTGATTTCAAATGAAGATGATCAACTGTGATGCTGATGTTTGAAATGTGTCCTCTGCTTATAGGAAACACTGAATTAAATAAAAATAATTTGGGTAAATCTTATATTTCTGGTATTTTTTTTCCCACTAACCTCTCAGAGTTGCTGTGCTGACACATGAGGCTTTTTATTTCATTTGTATTTAGCCTCCAGGAGATGCATAGAATTAAATAAAATAATAATTTACATGAGCAGGAATGTGACACGACATGGGAGT
>NW_007583116.1:0-1113 GCF_000690725.1 Stegastes partitus
GACTGCAGGCTGAGCAGGTGTGAGACAGGTATTGACAAAAAGTAGACATGTAAGGAGTGAAATATCTATAGAATGAAAAATGCTGCACATGTTAATTCCATGGTCTCACTGCACCTCGTTATCAGTCTGCTTTATGTACAGCTGAAACCAGAAGTTTCAGAAGCTACAAAAAGACATGTAGAATGTTAAGAGAGATTTTTTTTAACAGATGTTTTTTTATTGCTTTCTTTAAAGTCAGAAGTCTGCATACATTAAGATGCCTTCAAACTATTTGGGAAAGCCCAGATGATGATGTCATGGCTTTGGAAGCTTTTGATAGGTTAATTGAGAACACCATCCCAACTGTGAAGCACGGGGGTGGCAGCATCATGTTGTGGAGGGACTGGTGCACTTCACAAAATGGATGGCATCATGAGGAAAGAACATTATGTGGAAATACTGAAGCAACATCTTTAACCAGGAAGTTAAAGCTTGGGCGCAAATGGGTCTTCCAAATGGACAATGACCCTCAGCATACCGCCAGATTAGTTACAGAGAGGCTTCAGGACAATAAAGTCAATGTTGTGGAGTGGCCATCACAAAGCCTTGATCTCAATCCTGGAGAACATTAGTGGGCAGAGCTGAAAAGGCGTGTGGAGCAAGGAGGCCAACAAACCTGACTCAGTTCCACCAGTTCTGTCAGGAGGAATGGGCCAGAATTCATCAAACTATTGTGAGAAGCAGGTGGAAGGAAACCCAAAACGTTTGACCCAAGTCATACAGTTTAAAGGCAACGCTACTAAATACTAAGGAAATGGATGTAAACTTCTGACTTTGAAGAAAGTCACAAAAAAAATCTCTCTATCATTGTTCTCGCGTTTAACAAATAGAAATAATTTTGGTAATCCTAACTGACCTAAAACAGGAAAAGTTTAGTCACATTTAATGTCAGACAGTGAGAAAAAAAAGGTTATTTGTCTTTTTATACAGTGAAAGTAAACTTCTGGTTTCAACTGTACATATTGTTTCTTCCAACAATCATCTTGGGTGGTGCTTAGCCCAGGATGCAGTGATGGTGCCCCTGCAAGATCGGCAGGTTGTTTTGGTGGAACATTTGCCTGTAACAATAGAACT
>NW_007583117.1:0-1112 GCF_000690725.1 Stegastes partitus
ACTTCTAGGTGCACATTGTAATTTATTACATTAAGCTCAAACTGGAGCAGAAAGCGAAGGTAACATTCCTTCATGTGGAGGATCATCACCCTCACCCCAACTGGTCGAAGCAGATGGCTGCCTTCCCTGAGCCTGGTTCTGTCAGAGTTTTTTCTTATTTTCTAACTGGTAAAGGGGAGTTGTTGTTTTTTTGGTTCTTTCCATAGACTGTATAAAAGATGGACGTAGCAACCGGCCCTGAAAAATGAAACCAACCCGGAAGTGTCTATAACCTACAATATCACTACGTCCACTAGTTGCTGGCTCCAAAAAGCCCTGGCTCCCATAGAAATGAATTGGAAAAGAAGTGATCACAAATCACGAAATACCGCATTCCTACAGCTCAGGATTTTTTTAGAATTAGTTTTCATAGTCAAATCCAGAGATCAGGTGGCCAATCTGAAAATAAATCAATACTGAATTTTTAAAAAATCGTTAAAATTTTGCGGGGCAAGGGGCGTGGCTGGCTTGATTGACAGTCGTCAGTTACGTCCATCTTTTATACACTCTGTGGTTCTTTCCCACTGTTGTCGAGTGCTTGCTCAAAGGGAATCCAAAGGGCACTGTGAAATGTTGGGTTCTCTGTTTAAAATTTGTGAAGTCTTCACCTTACCATGCTAAGTGGTCTGCACTTACACAGCACTTTTCTACCTTAGTGGTACTCAAAGCGCTTTACAAAGTTTTCTCATTCACCCATTCACACGCACATTTATACACCAATGGCTGCCATGCAAGGAGCCTGCCTGCTATTGGGAGCAACTTTGGGTTTAGTGTCTTGCCCAAAGACAGTGGAGGATTGAACCGCCAACGTTGTGATTATGAGGACAACCGCTTTACCATCTGAGCCACAGCCGTGCTTGTGCTATGAGATGACATGTTGTTACTTGGCTCCAAATATAACTTATTGAATAGTGCGGCGATCACTAACAGTAGAAACAATCAAATCAGCCAACAGTACCAGGAGCCTGCTCTTTGTTTTCTTTTACATTCACATGGTTGTGCACCCTGAATTTGTCACCCAGGGTCGGACTGTCAAGGCAGACTTCTACTGTAACATCCTGAGGTGTCAGAGG
>NW_007583118.1:0-1112 GCF_000690725.1 Stegastes partitus
CACAGGTTCACACCAGAGGAGGAGAAGCAGCTAAAGCCCCACTTCTCTCTTTATTATTACACACTTTTAGTTGTTGTTTGAATAAAGATTATAATTTTTTTTTTCTCTCTCTATTTTTTTTTAATTTTTTAATTTTACAAAATTTCTCGGTATTTTATGACTATTTCAGTAGCCTGTTATCATGAGCCACACTGTAAAAAATGAACGTTTATTAACAGTTTTTAACTATTTTTATTTATTTATCTATTTTTATTTCAACAATTTAATGGTGTTTTATAAATGTCCCGTTTCGCTGAATTAGACTTAGACTGACTTTATTAATCCCCAGAGAGAAATTCAGTTGTTTCAGCAGCATGAATATTCAACAAAGGGGGTAAACAAAGCAAAAAAAGACAGCACAGAATATTAGGGTATGAAATGAAGGTAAAATAAAGCAAAAATAAATTATGATGAAAATATAGAAAATAAATTACAGGTAATAACTAGTAAACAAAACAAGTACTTTCCTTGTTAACTGTTAAAAAAAAAAAGAAAACAAAAAAACAAAAAAAACGGACCAATACTATAAATAATGTCCACATTAAAAATGTGTATTTTTACTAATGGTCTTTTTATTTATTTATTTATTTTTATTTTTGAACATTTGAACTTAAATACACACACATTTTACTGTATTTTTCTGTATCAGCAGGCACAATTGTTATTTTACAGATTTTTGCTGTTATTTGAAAGAAAAATATGTATATTAAAGATAAGTAGGAAGTAATTGTTTTGTTAAATTTCGAATAAAATATTTAGAAAAATTGCAGAAAGAAGTTATCAATTTATATATTCACTGTAAACAAATATTGTTGGAAATAATTTTAAACAACTGTTATTCTACAGATTTTCTCTGTTTTGTTAAATTATAAAACATTTACAGTCACATCATAGAGAATCCATCCATCCATTATCTATACACCGCTTAATCCTCACGAGGGTTCACGAGGGTCGCAGGGGCTGGAGTCTATCCCAGCCGATTCAGGGTGAAGGCAGGGGACACCCTGGACAGGTCACCAGTCTATCACAGGGCTACACTTAGAGACAGACAACCAAGCACACTCACATTCACA
>NW_007583119.1:0-1112 GCF_000690725.1 Stegastes partitus
TGTTTTTAAACAAATTTCTGCTTCAGGATGTCTTCTAGTATGATAAATATGACGGCAAACAGTGTTTGAAGTGACTTTTTGTGAAGAAATTCAAAGGAGACCTTGAATAGGCGGCCGGCTGGTCAGGTCCTGTCAGGGCCCGCTGTTGTGTTTATGTTGCGACGGAGCGCAGCGGAGAGTAGCGTAGCGCACCAAAGCGTCGCGCAGCGAGTCGCAGTGAAACTGAGGACATATCCAGGCAACCAGACTGCCTCCGTGCCTCCCGGTGTCGCTGCCTGCCCCGCGCGGGCCCAGGCGGCCGGCTGGTCAGGTCCTTTCAGGGCCCGCCATTGTGTTGTTATCCGAAGGAGCGCAGCGGAGCGCCCAAGCCACTCACGCAGCAGGGCTGGTTCCGTGCCTCCCAGCATCCCTGTCTGTCCCTCGCAACCCCAGACGACTGGCTGGTCCGGTCCTGTCAAGCCCCGCTATTGTGTGTTGTTACGACGGAGCACATCGCAGCGCAGAGGAGCGAGCCGAGGCGGCGCACAGAAGGCCGGAGTGAAACTGAAGGCATTTCCACGCAGCCCGACTGCCTCCGTGCCTCCCAGCGACCTTGCCTTCCTCGTGCAGCCCCAGGCGACCGGCTGGTCAGGGCCCGCCGCCGTTGTGTTTTTTTGTGCGACGGAGCACAGCGGAGCGCCCCGCAGCGGCGCGCAGCAGGTCGGAGTGAAACTGTAGGTATTTCCAGGCAGCCCGACTGCCTCCGTGCCTCCCGGTGTCCCTGCATGCTCCGCGCGGCCCCAGGCGGCTGGCTGGTCAGGTACTGTCAGGGCCCGCCATTGTGTTGTTATCCGAAGGAGCGCAGCGGAGCGCCGAAGCCACGCGCAGCAGGTCGGACCGGCTCTGAGAGCATTTCCACGCAGCAGGGCTGGTTCCGTGCCTCTCAGCATCCCCGTCTGTCCCTCGCAACCCCAGACGGCTGGCTGGTCCGGTCCTGTCAGGCCCCGCCATTGTGTGTTGTTACGACGGAGCGCAGAGGAGCGCAGAGGAGCGAGCCGAGGCAGCGCACAGAAGGTCGGAGTGAAACTGAAGGCATTTCCACGCAGCCCGACTGCCTCCGTGCCTCCCGGTGT
>NW_007583120.1:0-1112 GCF_000690725.1 Stegastes partitus
GGGGTAATATTTAGAGGTAAACAAGAACTCCTGGGACCTCATTTATCATCAGTGCGTAGAAAAGGTTTTAAATTCTGTCGTATGCATGAAATTTACAGTGTGCGTAAGTACAAAAAAATGTGTATTTATCAAATGTGCATTCGGGGGTCGTACGCACATCAGTGTTGGTAAATACCACTTGTTCTTAACCTGTGTGCTCGTGCACGGTGCCTTCAGAAGTGCCTCCAAATCACCATATATGGCAACAACACGCCTCTTTATAAAGCAAGCGAAGATTTATTTTTTCCTCACCTGTCGTCATCATCGTGGCAAAAAGGACAAAAAAGAGGAACTTTTATGAAACTGAAATCAAGATACTTGTCTGCGAGGTTGAAGCAAACCAGAAATATTGTTTGGTGCGTGAAATGTTGGGATAAGCAGTGAAACAAAAAATGCTACATGAGACAAGACAATAAGCCAGCCATCTTCAACAGCTCCTGCTTGGAGACCCACAGAGCTGTTCTGCTCAATGAATGAGTCGTGCGTTCCTCCAGGCCACTGGGCAACAACATTTGATAGCCACAAATGTGCATCACAAATTATTTGTACGTTGATTGAATGAAACCATTGTCTATATCCCAAATTAAATTTGTTTAGTGATGCTGCTTTAAATGAGATGGGGGTGCAGTCTATGGCTCCACTCATGTTTGGGAATCCAGTGATGGCTTGAAGTACCCGTTTGATTTAGGCTCGTTGGTGATGGCTGTAAGGGAACTGGATGGAGGCTTGGGCCAGAGGAGTGATGACCTCCAATACTGCCGGTATGACCCTGCTCAGTGATGGCTGGGAAATGCCACATATAATGCTTTCTATTTGTAGTTTCACTATTCTACCGCTAGATCATGTGCGTACACATGGTCGGAGTTGTGTGTATATTTACACACATTCCTAAGTTTAAGTACAAGTTGATAAATTCCATACTTTGCGTAGGAATGTTCGTACGCACGTTCTACGCACATATCTGTATGTACGCACTGAAGATAAATGAGGCCCCTGACTTATATGGGCTTAAGTCTGTTTTCAAAGGCTTGAAATATACAGCAAAAACAATAGAGCTATAATAAATATAGGAA
>NW_007583121.1:0-1112 GCF_000690725.1 Stegastes partitus
ACTTTCCTGTACTGTTACATTGCACATAAGCTGCTGCTTTTGCTTCCCAACCCCCTTTCTTTCTTTTGTGTGTGTTGCTTTCTTCTCTTGCTTACTTGTAATGTGTGGGATAAATAAATTTTTTTCTGATTCTGATTCTGATCCCCTCCAAAAGGTCATGAGCAAGATCTGGTGGGAAACCTGCCGTAACCTCAAAGAATGAAAGGCTCTCAGCTGAAGCACATGTAGTTTTGACTCCACAACAGGGTTTACCTTGTTTACATGCACTTGCTACATGTACATGATGTAGCTCTTTAGTTCTGACATTGAAAGTCAGTCTATCGCAGGGCTACACTTAGAGACAGACAACTAAGCACACTCACACCTATGGACAATTTAGAATCACCAATTAACCTCAACATGTTTTTGGACTGTGTGGGAGGAAGCCCGAGAACCCGGAGAGAACCCACGCTGCACGGGGAGAACATGCCAACTCCACGCAGAAAGATTCCGGTGCCCCCACCGGGACGCGAACTGGCAACCTTTTTGCTGCGAGGCAGCAGTACTACCAACTGCGCCACCTTGCAGCCCTAATGTGCAGTCCTAATTCAATGTGCAACGAAAAGGATAATGCGGAGGTAGCGTAATCTCTTAATATTGTGAACGAGATTAGAGGGGATGTGCAGTGCCCTCAAAGGGACAAACTGCTCGATTAATGAAGTGCTTTCCGTTTTACATACTCTTTACATTACAGAGTTGAGCTGGGGTAACTAACACAGCCAAGTAAACCTGACATTACATATTTTTGCTTTCAACCACTATAACTAGCTCAAGTTGAGATAAAAACTTGTGGTTTTTGAGTAATTAAAATATAATACTATCTTTTAAAGTCAACAACAGTGACATTTCCTTTTTTGAGTGTGGGAGACAACACTGTGTTCCCACAATCTCGTTCTTTTGGTGACTACCAGAGCTCATGCCCATAGGTATGATTTGGAACGTAGACTGACTGCTAAATCAAGAACTTCGCCTTTTTGACTCAGCTGCCTTTTCACTATGATGGTTTGATACAATTCCCACATTACTGCCGATGATGCAACAAGCAACCTGTCAATCTCATGTTCTCATCCCAG
>NW_007583122.1:0-1111 GCF_000690725.1 Stegastes partitus
ACTGCAGCACCTCAGTCTGAAACGCTTCATTTTAGCTCATGTCACTTTAAAGTCCCACTACTGATGACAGCAAGGTACAGTGTTTCCTCTATGTTCATTTAGCAGCGGCGTCCCGCCTTTCCTAAATCCTTGCCGCCGCTCCTTCAGATTTCTTTTTTTTTTTTTTTAAATTATTGTCTCAAAAACACACGTTTCCACCTTCACAGCAGAGTCCTGCAGTGGGTCGGGTACTCACGATTACTACGGTAAACTACAGGTGCCTATCTTGCTCAGTGTCTACTCTCTGGGGGTTAATACAACGTTAAATGCTTGTGAGAGTGTGGCCTTGAACGTGACGCTGTTTATTCCGCCCATAGAAAAGACCGCATGAGAAAAAATGACTTGGTTTCATCTTGGACAAATCTGACATCAGAACGCCCTCTTTTGCTCTTTTTAAAGTCATCTTTGGTCCCACACCGGTCTGAGCAACGTGGCCACCAGCAGCAGCGAGTGCAGCCTGCTATGTGGGGCGTTCAGGGAACATCGGTAAATTGTAGAGTCTATCAATCAGAAAATGTTCAGCCAGTCATATGTTTTGCCTGTGACAAGGTGGGAAGTGCGAACAAATAAGAGAATTGTCGCACCGGTTTGAAAAAAAAGAGTTAGTCTGGAGTCTTGTGTGGACTTCTGTGTGGCACAAGCGTTGTTCGGTAAACGGATATGTATGCAGTGATGTATGGCGTGGCTCTAACTTGGCTCCTGGTCAATGGAAAAGCAACCGGTTCTTTGAAGGTGCCAGATTTGAACCAACGAAGCACTGGAACTAGCACCTGGTTCTGTTTTGGTGGAAAAGAGGTAGAGTCAGAGGAGGGTCGTCTTGGAGAATAGGGCAGCGACTTACCAGAGAAAAGGTGGACTTATTAGCTTAAGTTAAATAGATTTTTGCAAAACATTGATGACCCAATGATCAGGGTTATCCACTGGGTGAACGCTCGGTATTAATTCGTCCTCCTCCAGTTGCATTCATTTCTCTTTTTTGGGCTGTGACGCATTTTTTGGCACTGAGCTTAACGTCAAACCACTTTTTAAAATTTTTGCCGGCGATCTGTCCTCTGACCCAACAGAAATAACT
>NW_007583123.1:0-1111 GCF_000690725.1 Stegastes partitus
TGTGTCATCACTACCAGAACCCATGACCAATCGTTGGGCTACAAAAGTCTTGTCACAGTCCAGTACGAAGGGAGGTCAAAAAGCTTGTAGAACAGGGTATTCAGCCGAGCCTGACACATATCTAGACAACATCTCACTAGTTCAAACATATCAAGTTTATATTTTATGTGATCCTCAGAGATCTTCGAAGTTGATGACTGTCAAGCAATGATGGAAAACCAACATTCTGAGTTTAGGGCAGTAAAGTTCCTCACAAAAGGCTGGCTGAGGTATACAGTGATGATAGTCCTGCCTCCAGTCCAGATCTGGGCCCCAGTCATTGTTACCTGGTTAGATGTTTGAAATCCATCCATCCATCCATTATCTATACACCGCTTAATCCTCAGTAGGGTCGTGGGGGGGCTGGAGCCTATCCCAGCCGACTTAGGGCGAACCAAACTGAAGACTTGTGTTTTAAAGGAGTAGACCAGGGATCTCCAACAACTGGTCCTCTTGAGCTCCTGCAGGTTTCAGATGTTTTCATACTGCAACACACCTGACTCAAATTATTGGATCTCCAACAGCTTGTTGTCAAGTTCTACACAAGTCTGTTAATGATCCATTAATTTGAGTATGGAAACTTCTAAAACAGGGGTGTCCAATCCTGGTCCTCGAGGGCCACAGTCCTGCATGTTTTAGATGTTTCCCTCTTCCAACACACCTGATTCAAACGATCAGCTCATCATCAAGCTCTGCAGAAGCCTGATAGAGATCCTGACCATTTGAATCAGGTGTGTTGGAAGAGGGAAACATCTAAAACATGCAGGATTGTGGCTGTCGAGGACCAGGATTGGACACCCCAGTCTAAAACCTGTAGGACAGTAGCTCACGAGGACCAGAGTTGGAGATCCTTGGTGTAGACAGTCTGAAGGAACAGTGGGCTCAGTGCATTGAGGTAAATGAGGACTATATTATAAAATAATCGCGGTCTGCTGCTGCAGTATGTAGCTCCTTCTATGAACTTTTTACCTCCCCTTGTACAACACCTGCTGCACGAATCCATCCGTCCATCTCATGCCAAATTTTTCCAACTTGCCTTTAACGCAGAGGAAAAAATCCACAAGTTTCCAGC
>NW_007583124.1:0-1111 GCF_000690725.1 Stegastes partitus
TCAACCACAGAACATACACTGGAGTTTATCATCACAAAAGGCAGCGTTCGGCTGCATTTTAGCTTCAACGGCTAAATAATTTGCTTTACGAGACCAAGGTGAAGTATTTTGTGGATACTACAATGTAAATGTGAAATGATTCAAAATAGTATCACTTTGCAATAACTGCATTACTTCCAAGTTGAACACGGGGCTTTTTGCCTTGTAAAATAAAAAAAACAGTTTAGAGTCCCACAGCAGAACAAATTCAGTCCACCTCAGCAGGATACCAGTGTTGTACACACTTCTGGAGAGATGTTCTGCCATTCTTCAGATATTTTTTCAGCTGGTCTTTGCTGGAGGGTTTGTGTTGTTCACCCTTTTTCTTTACAATACCCCAAAGGTATTGTATTTACCGTAAATTCCGGACTATAAGCCGCTACTTTTTTCCCCAAACGCTTCGAACACTGCGGCTTAAACAATTGATGCGTCTATTTATGGATTTTTACGAGTTTTATGAATTTACCTCGAGACAAAAGTGACATTGAGAGCGACAATAAAAAAGAGACTGAGGAAGTGTGTGACAAAGTAATTCTGAGGCTGTTCTATACCGACACTGAAGAAGACGACTTTAGTGGTTTTAGTGCGCAGGAGGAAGATGAAGATAGCGGTCAATGACTTTTCCTGGTAGGTGACTGTATTTTCTATTTTTTTAACCAGCCATGTGTGACAGTCATTGTTTGGGAAAAAAGCATTTATGGGACGTATTTAATTAAAAGTTTAAAAAAAATCTTTCTGTGTAAATATCTCATGTTACAACGTGGACACCTGCAGCTTATAGACAAGTGCGGCTTGTATACGTACAGAACTTCTTTTCTTCTGTTTCATTTGTAGCGCCGTGTACAAAGGACAAGATTCAGTCAAGAGCCTAAATATTGTGCCCCCTCCTGTCATTTTGTCTGAACCGAGTGTGTGTTACCTTGAAGAAGTAAAATGGGGCCAGTTTGAAAACACTGATGATCCAAGGGAAGGTCCTCTGGGAGCTGTAGGAGAACAACACCACCTCCAGGCAGCACGCCATCAGGGAACAGTGGAAGATGTCCTGCTCGAGTAAAACCTGAGAACACACACA
>NW_007583125.1:0-1111 GCF_000690725.1 Stegastes partitus
GATGGCTGCAAAGCTGATTGCACTTTCCACAACAGACTTATAGAAGATCTGCAACATCTTGGTGCAGACACTGAATGATCTCAGCTTCCTTAAGAAGCAGAGTCTGCTCTGACCTTTCTTGTATTTCTTGATGGGTAACTATAGAGTAAAAGTTCCCCGTGTGTTTTTGTTTTTGTTTTGTCTGTTAACAGTCTAGAGCTTTACAGGAGTTTGAAGCTTCATACATGACCTCGGTGTGGTTCCTCCTCAGAGCGATCAGATTTTGGGGTCAATACAGGCATTGGTGAGGTCAAAGGTCACATATCCCAAAAAAAAAGCTCTGTATGTCTGAAAATGCACAAAAAGACATTAGTATACTGACTTAGGAAGACATTGGATGCCTATGGGTGATGTAACATATGACCTTGAGGCAAAGGTCAAGGTCACACTGGAGGTCTTACATCATCACCAATTTTTAATCCATTAGAACTTGGAAACGGTGTCAGATGAACACACGTTTTTTTTTTTTATTACTATCGGATAGGAACCCGTATTGGCGGCATCGTGCGGTGATAAAACTGTAAAAATCAAGCTGTCTAGTCAGCATCTTGATATACCACCAGTGAGGTGGATGGATTATCTCAGCGAGGAGAAGTGCTCGCTAACACAGGTTTAGACAAATTTGTGAACAATATTTGAGCGAAGTAGGTCTTTTGTGTTCATAGAAAAACTCTCAGATCTTTGAGGTCAGCTCATGAAAAATGGGAGCAAAAACAAAAGTGTTATAGTTGTGCTCAGTGTATGTTTTAATTATAAGGTGAGCATATATTACAGCTGTGGCTTCAGACTGCCCTGAACAATGGGTTTCTGACAGTTTTTTTTCCACTTTATTCGTTCACCTGTTGCAGACACAGCACATGTCAGAACTCTTATTGAATGTATGTACACATTCTCCCTACGCAGAAGCTCCTGTTAACAGTGGCATGTACAGAATACTGTCTGTGACTGTAAGGCTACGACCTGATATGTCATTAAGCAGGTAACTGTGCTGCAGATTTAGCATTTAGATGAGGAGTGCAACCAGTCGTTTTGTTACCACAGGTTTTATTTTAGTTGCCCGTTGATGGGCAAC
>NW_007583126.1:0-1110 GCF_000690725.1 Stegastes partitus
TACTTGAGTCCCAGTTTAGCTCCTCCCTTCATCCTTTCCTCCTTCCTCTCACAGCTCTGACTAACAGTGTGTTTGTCTCTGCTGCTGCTCTCATTCATTGACTAACTGAAATTCAATGGGGGAGAGTAACATGTACAAATGTATGTCGTCTGCATGCAAGTGTTTCCTGACAACATCACCAAGCAGAAGCATGTATAGGTTAAATAGGTTCCAGGAAAAAACTTTCCAGGCTTCTGGAGTTAATATTTGTCTATCTAGAATTGAAAGAACCAATTGAAACAGAAGTAAAATGAAAGCCACTCAGAAACTGAGCCAAATGTTCAAATGTCTGCAGCAGAAGCCAAATGTTTAATCATGGGCCCTTCAAAATGGGAAAGAAATAAAGTGAGAGTGACATTGAGGCCCCAGAAATTGACGTAGGTGTATTTATATGACTGTATCCATATTTTCTATTAGAAAATACAGTCTTTTGTTGCCATTGCATGAACTTTGGAGATCTTCAAGATCAGTAAAATTTGATTTGGAGCAAGTATTATAATGCAGCGGTCAAGTAATTTGCTGTAAAGACATGTCACAATGGTGATGTGGACTCATTTGTAGGACCACATAAACTGGTGTGCAAAGGGGTCTTTATATTCTTATGAAATATTCAATGTTACAAGTTGCTTCCATGTTGACTTCAGGTTGAAATTTAACAACATATGAGGTCTTTTCATCAATGGATTCACATTTATTTATTTGTAGACATAACATTTTAATGGGCAAAAATTATGTCTCTGATGTACTTAATGTCAAGTTTGTATTGTCTTTCCTTCCTCATTGTAGTTGGTTCGTAGATGGTGACAGAATATGTACAATTGGAAACAACAGATATCAGATGAGGCTACTTGAATGATTCATCTGATGTTAAATGTTTGCTGGATTCCCCACTGATGAAGATGAAGAGGAGCAGGATGATGAAAATATGGCAATAAGTCAATCAATAAAAACACAATTTGTTGTACCATAAGTTGATGTGAGTTGACAAATTATCATCAAAAACACAATTTTTTAATGTTTTACTCATAAATAAAGTCTGAATGTTTTGATGTAGATTAACTTGTTCCCCTC
>NW_007583127.1:0-1110 GCF_000690725.1 Stegastes partitus
TTAGCATCTTCCCCAGTGCTTCAGGCCACAGGGAGTGAAAATACACTGGTGAAAATAATGGCTGTTATCTTTTGTTCATCTGAGTTCATCCAGTTCTCTTGTGCTGAATTAAACCATAAACCATAACTTGCTCAATTTTCTACTGATTTTCAAACAGTTTGGTTTATTATAAACGTCAGAGGTGTAGTTATAACGCTGCACTTATGGATAATTATGTTACACTCTCACGGCCAGCAACAATTTGTATTTTAATTATTTTGTATTTTATTTGTATTTTTGTCATTTGAATTGTAGCCACGTTAATAACGTTTGTAAGAAACCAAACCGTTTGTAAATCCGTCAAGATTTCAGCGAGATAAGAGTATTTACGTTTGTGCAGATCACTCACCTTCCTTCATGTACCACAGGTTCCACCAGAGAGCTTCCTTGTATCAAGATGGCCGAAGGGTGATCCCGCCTTAAGACATCTAGCCTTTATTATACATACCTATGAAGGCAACCTCATGACTTGAGAACAGTGGGCAGCGTTGTCGGGACAACGGGCTGTCAGTGCGTTTGTATTAAGCCTGTTGAAGGACAGGCCTAGAGAAATGTTTCTTACCGCATGCTGCTACGCATGTTATCCATCTGAATGCCCTCTGAAATTCTTGTTGATCTGATTTTGCCGGTTCTGCAAATGGTCCATAGACCTGTTGCATAGGCCTACTCCACCTCAGACTAGTATTATCACAGGACGTATTTGTTTGGCGAAATATTCTTGTGGTGGAACTTTTACTTATTACAGACAAGACACATTCGCACAGGATTAAGATCACAGACTTCCTCCGCAATTATTACAAATCACCATTGGTCCTGAGGTAATACTAATCCCATGAGCCATTCCTCGTTTGTGTTTAAGTTTGTGTTCAAGTCACACCCACATTGCTGACCCAAACCTTCCCTGCACTGTAACAAGATAATCGATTCAGTGGTTTTAATGTTGTGGCTGATCGGTGTGTGTGCTCACCAACAGCAACCCTCCTCAGACAGACACAATCTCACAACAGTGGGATCAGCATGCACTCCCACACACAAGCAAACCACCCGCGAGCGAGTAAGCTGTGCAGCTAC
>NW_007583128.1:0-1109 GCF_000690725.1 Stegastes partitus
AAAAAACGTGTCAAAAAATCTTTTTCTGTTCTTATTTGAGGGAACATTAGTCATAAACTCACTTAACTGACAGAAAATGAATCTCAACCTTCACCCTCTGAACCGGAAAACTCACCAATAGGTTTAAAACGTATGTTTTCTTTATTTCAAAATTACACCATTCATCAGAGCCAGAAACTGTAAAAACTGGGAAAAAAAACCATCTATGCATTTCTTAATTTTCTCTTTATAAGTGGCATGCTGCTCCATCGGAAAACGTAATCAAATCCAAGTTTCAAATCGCAATATTTCAATAAAGTCACTTTGTTTCACACGTCTTATTGATAAATGTGAAATTGTGTTGAGTTGTAAAATTTTACTTGTATGTTTTGTTTTTTTTTTCATTTTCTTTGTTTTATTTTGTTTTGTTATTATAATCAAAGTGGTAATTGGGTAGGTTACTGAAAATCAGCTGTATGTGATATCGGACCATCTTTTCTTTCTTTTTTGTTTTTTCATTTTATTTGTTTAAACAGGGGGCAGGCAAATACAAGATTTTTTTTCTTCTTGCTGCTCCTTTGCAATCATGGAGGTGTTGATTTGAAAATGTAGAGTGCATTTATATACAAATTATGTTGTGTACCTTCATGAAAGGAACAGATAAATAAATGAATAAACAAACAAATAAATAAATGTACCTATAATAAAGTGTTTATGCCTCACAGATTCTGTAAAGATGAAAATAAAAATAAAAAATGCTGGCGTTTGAGTAGATATGACATAAATTCAAAGTGTAAATAGGTAAAGCTACCATTTCTCCCCAGTGTTGGTCACACCTGTGGGTTCTTGGGAAAATGTTGTACACATTCATTCCCATTTTTTCAGTTTTTGTAGAATAAATACTCAAAGAAATCGATGTGATTTATCTCTCTTATATAACTGTGCAAAATACATTTTTGGGTTCTTTCTACTTCTAGCCATGGTGTTTCTACAGAAATTTAGTGAAAATGAGCCCACAGTGAGGAAATAAAACATCCAGAAACTGCTTTCAAGCTTTAATGATTCCATGATTTCTTAGTTTGTTTGTTTTTAGTCTCTTGAATAAATTTGTCTTTCCCATTTCTTCTTCT
>NW_007583129.1:0-1109 GCF_000690725.1 Stegastes partitus
ATTAAGGTCTTTGTCCCTGTGTGCATTTACAAACTGTAATCTGGCTTTTTGATGTTTCTTCTGGAGTAATGTCTTCTTCCTCTCTGAGCATCCTTTCAGTCCATGTCGGTACAGGACTGGTCTCACTGTGGATAATGACTCTCTGACCAGCTTCAGCAGCATCTTCACAAGGTCTTTAACTTTTGTTCTGGGGTTGATTCACACATTTCTCACCAAAACACTTCATCTCTGGGACACAGAACTCGTCTCCTTCCTGAGCGCTATGATGGCTGGACATTCCCATGGTGGTTATAGTTGAGTATTATTGTTTGAACAGATGAACGTGGAACCTTCAGGCATCTGGAAATTGTGCCCAAGGATGAACCGGACATGTGGAGGTCCACAATTCCCCTCCTGATATCTTGGCTGATTGCTTTAGATTTTCCATGTTGTCACAAAAGGAAACAGAGTGTTTGAGGTGTGATTTAAAATACATCCACAGGTTTCAATTCAATTCAATTTTATTTGTATAGCGCATATTTACAACAACAAGTCATCTCATAGCGCTTCACAAAGGCAGAAACAGAAACACCCAACAATCCAAAACATTTGGATTCCCTATAAGCTTCAGCAGTCCGCAAGCAGTCCGCAACAGTGGGAAGGAACCAAAAACCCCCACAGGGGAAAAAAAACCTCCGACAGAACCAGGCTCAGGGAGGGACGGTCATCTACCTCGACCGGTTGGGTGAGAGTGGGATAAATTATACAATGTAGTTTACAGTTAAAAAAAGTTATTAGAATTTATTGTCCTTTTGTAACAGGAGGCATCATGGTGGGGCAGCAGGATAGGTTTGCCTCCAATTAACTCCAATCAAAAGCTTCCAAAGCCATGTCATCATCATCTGGGCTTTCTCAAATGGTTTGAAGGGTTAGCAATCTTAGTGTATGTAAACTTCTGACTTTAAAGGAAGTAATAAAAAATTCTCTCTCTCATTATTCTGGTGTTTAGCAAATAGACATAATGTTGGTAATCCTAACTGACCTAAAACAGTAAAAGTTTCGTCTGATTTAATGTCAGACACTGAGAAAAAAAAGGTTTTATGTCTTTTTATACAGTGAATGTAAACTTT
>NW_007583130.1:0-1109 GCF_000690725.1 Stegastes partitus
TCATAATTATTTTTGAAAGGAATTCCCATTAACCCTATTCAGGACTTTCATGTTGTCATATGTAGAAGGTCTTTCGAGGTCCATTGGAGCCCAAGAAATATGCAAAATATTTGTTGGTACTCATTATAAACTTTTAAACTATGTTTAATACATTTTCTGATAAGTTGACGTATTTTTGGTTCCAAATGCATGACAAATGTCCCTCTTTTTATATACATTTATTGTTTTATTTAACCTTTATTTAACCAGGAAAAGGCTCAAGATTAAGATTAGATGATCTGCACTTATATAACGCTTTTCTACCTTTGCGGCACTCAAAGCGCTTTACAATGTTTCTCATTCACACATTCACACACCAATGGTGACAGAGCTGCCATGTAAGGTGCTGCCTGCCATTAGGAGCAACTTCGGGTTCAGTGTCTTGCCCAAGGACACTTTGACTGTAGAGGGGGCGGGGATCGAACCGCCAACCTTATGATCAGAGGACAACCGTACTACCACCTGAGCCACAGCCGCCTAAAGATAGATTAAAACTAGATTAAAAATCTCTTTTTCAAGAGTGTCCTGGCCAAGACAGGCAGCAGCACAACTGACAGACAGACAGACGAGGTCACAACAGCATCCACACAGACATCATACTCATAACACATGGCGATTATATATTGAAGATAAATCAGTAGAGATCAGAAACAAGCAAAATAATCATCTGTCGAAACATCTACAGACTGATGTTTCTGCCTCCGAGGCATTTAGGAACACTTTAAAAGAGACCAGTAAGTATTTATATATTTTTTAAAAATCTTCAAAAACAAAAAAACATAATACCTATTCCGGGTATAAGTATCTGGAACTCCCAACTAGTCAGTCAGAGCTGATGAAGCCTCTTGGATGAGAGGTGAAATGTCTTCAAGGAACTCAGCAAGTCCAGTTGCTACGATTAATCCACTAGAACAACCATGACCTGGAGAGTCTTCACAGACAATACCTGTCACCTAAACCAAATTTCCTGGGGTCCAAAAGACCCCAAAAGTCCTGAACAGGGTTAACCAAAACCTAAAATATAAGATATGCTCTGCCTCTACTTCCAATCAGCTTGTTTTGATGCATCC
>NW_007583131.1:0-1108 GCF_000690725.1 Stegastes partitus
CAATTAACCTCAACATGTTTCTGGACTGTGCGGGAGAGAACCTGGGTAGAATGCACGCTGCACGGGGAGAACATGGAGACTCCACCCAGAAAGATCCCGGGTGTCCTCACCGGTGACCTTCTAGCTGTGAGGCGACGGTGCTAACCACCAAGCTACCTTACAGCCCTACATGTTGACAGATTTCAGAAAATGTTTTTTACTCACAGCCATTATGTTACCAAGTGAATCTGTTCCAGTCCTGAACAGGAACATGGCTAATACACACTGGTTCAGATTCTTTGGTTGCCATCTAACTGGCAAAGCAATAAAAATCAGTAACATGAATGCTGTCATATTTATTTTACTCTCAGAGCAGAGAGCAGGACTTCAGACTTTCATCAGACTGCCCTCTGGTGCCACACAGTCCACATTGTGTCATTTCTGCCTTCTCCACTGACAGGAGCAACAATCCTCCTGATCTAATCTCACTTTTTGTATCTTTCAAATCACATTAAAGGCCCTCACAGTATGGTCCCATTACATATTCAACCTTCTGTTGGAGTATTTGTTGGTCTAGTTTGATGTTTCTATGCAAGAATGACACATTTAGTTGTGACAAGTGTGAGCCTCTATTGAAGTCATGTCACATGCATTCTCTCTGATAGTTTTTAAAAATATTAATGTGCTGCAAAATAATGCATTTAAAATCAAACAATATGCTTCCACTTATAGCAACAAATCATTTTAATGCAGTCATGAAAAAGAAACAACACATATACAGGTGTGGCCAAATGACATTTAAAGGACAAAACCCAAACTTTTTATTGAAAGTTGGAGTAAAAAAAGACATTTCTGAGCATGTTTGGCACATTCAAGCTCTCAGTAGGAATAAAGTGTATGGTCAGCATGAGCATCAATAAAAAATACATTCTTCAGCTTCTGTTTGCTTTAATGACAAAACAGAGGAAAAGAAATCTATCTAAATCCATTAATTAGCGTTTATTCATAGATTTGTACAAATGTCACGTAGCATGCATCATCCCAAATACTCAGAAAGCAGCTTTAACCAGCAGCATCTCATCAAACATCTCTTCCATATATTTAAGAGCAAAATCATGTGTGTGTGTGA
>NW_007583132.1:0-1108 GCF_000690725.1 Stegastes partitus
TGTTGCTGGCTCACCTCACCTGCCACCCCGTCCGCTGTTCAGCCCCACAACGCTCATCGTCGGCGACAGCATCGTGAGGAATGTGCGTTTCTTCAACGCCACTACACGGTGTTTTCCCGGTGCCACCGTGGCCTCCCTCCTGGACAAACCGGGCTGTTGCAGTCCATCCCACCCTCCGTATGCCGTGTTATCATCCACGTCGGCCCGACGACAGTCTGAGCGGACTAAAAAGGATTTTATGGACCTTTTCGCCCTTCTGGAGAGCTGCGGAAAGTCGGTCTTCATCAGCGGGCCCCTACCGACTCCAGACTCCTCAGCCTGAGCACCTGGCTCCATCACGCCTGCGCAGCTCACCACCTGGTTTTCATTGACAATTTTAACCTCTTCTGGAACCGCCCTCAATTTTATAGACCTGATGGACTTGATCCGAGCAGATTGGACAGCTCGGTTTTAACAGGTAACATTCACTGCTCAGTTCAATCAGCTCCACGTGAGTGACTGGCTGCTCGTCACGCCCACTCCCCACACACCCCACACACCCCACACACCCTACACACCTCCCCTCTGCCCACGGACATCAGTATCCACACCATCCCCACAGTCATCTCCATCAGACTCCATCAACCCAGGACTGTTTTTAGATCAACAAGTGTCACTCCCCTGAATCGTCATGATGAGCATGAACGTGGCCGTGCTGAACGTGCTGAACGTGCTGAACGTGTGCTCTCTTTTAAACTAGACTTTTATTGTAAATGAGCTGATTTTAGAGAGGGAGTTAGACTGTCTTCTTTTAACTGAGACATTGGCACTGACGCACCTGTTGTTCTCACCGAGGCTTCTCCACCCAATTTTTATTCTCTACGAGGCAGGAGAGGAGGAGGAACTGCCTCCATCACCAAAGACTCCCTGACCTCCAAAGAAGTGTCTTTTAACAGTTACACCTCATTTGATGCCTTTGTTTTTAGCAGCACTCCTATTCTCTGCCTAACAGTCTACAGACCACCCCATCACTCCAGCCTTTTTATCAGTGAATTCTCTGAACTTTTATCCATCATTCACTCCAAATATATGAACATTTTAATAACTGGTGATTTTAATCTGCACTTAG
>NW_007583133.1:0-1107 GCF_000690725.1 Stegastes partitus
TTTTTTTTTTTTTTTCCAAAAATGATATTAAAACTGTGATCTTTTCTCTGTGTGTAGTGTGACTTTATACACCAAACTTTGCAAGAATATAGGAAAACTAAAGTTAAACTTTGAGCTAGAGCCTTTAAACCATCCATCCATCCATTATCTATACACAGCTCAGTCCTCATTAGGGTCATGGGGGGCAGGAGTCTATCCCAGCTGACTCAGGGTGAAGGCAGGGGACACCCTGGACAGGTCACCAGTCTATTGCAGGGCTACACTTAGAGACAACCAAGCACACTCACATTCACACCTACAGACAATTTAGAATCACCAATTAACCTCAACATGTTTTTGGATTTCTGGGAGGAAGCTGGAGAACCCACGCTGCACGGGGAGAACATGCAAACTCCACACAGAAAGATCCCAGGTGTCCACAGCTGCGAGGCGATGGTGCTAACCACCGACAACCTTGCAGCCCGCCTTTAAACTGGCTGGTAAATAAAAGCCGCCATGCTCAGCTGGAGCTTTTCCCTGAGCAGCTGCAGGCGGAGGGGCGGTGCTGCACCTCCTCCTCCTTCACTACTCTGGTGTTGGGGTCAGCTCCGTCAGTCCTCTCAGGAGGATGGAGATGTTCGGCTGCCTGCTCTTAGTTTCTGACAGCGAACAGAGTCGACCATGAGGACGATATTTGGACATGTTGAGCAGAAATGCGGGCCGTGGTGACGGTGTGCTGGTCCCGTAATGAGCCGCGGAGCTGCAGGACGGGACATGCGGAGCGTCTGGATCCTGACCGCCGCTGCGCTCATCAGCGCGTTGCGCGCCGGAGGATCCCCGCTGCTGCTGGAGCCCGAGGTACAGCCGATAGATTCAGCCAGAGTCATCAAGTAGGAGGCAGAAACCACCGAGATTAAAGTGGGAAACATTTAAAAATAAGGAAGGTGAACGGCTCCAGGAGCAGACAGGCGTTTTAGAGCAGTTATTCTAAATTATTTAGGAAGGAATTGAGACCTCCGCTGATGAACACAATTAAATACAACAGATTTTTCTGATTGGCTTATTACAGTTCTGGCATCAACTATATCTCTGGATAAACATCAAATCTATACATGTCTTCTACACTAT
>NW_007583134.1:0-1107 GCF_000690725.1 Stegastes partitus
AAAAAAAAAAAAAAAAAAAAAGTATAGCAAATAATTTAAATAAAAAATAACTTTTGTGTTAATTTATCCATTATTTGTAGTCACATGTCATTAAAACCCCGTCTTAACCTCATTATTTTATTGCCATCATTGGCTGTGCTAAGTTTAAGGAAGTGTTGGAATATTTCACTGCATAAATAAAAAATGTTGACCTGCTGGTGGCGCTTGATTAAACATCAACAAAGTCAGTGGAGTACATCCTCAACAAGGTCTGCACATGCAGTTTTGAATTAGACTGTGCGCAACTCTGTAAAGTTTCTTCTGTGGGGCTTTGGTAGAATAATAATCATGAAGGTTGACAAGATGAACAGGGTTCAACTTCTGAGGACCAGGAGAGCGGTCAGCAAATTTCACAACAGTCCACTGTTTGGATTTTATGGGTTTAGATTCAACACATGGACTTGATAAGAGGAAAGTCCAGTGACCTGAATGGAAACACTGTACTGTAGCGCATCCTCTGGGGAGAATGAATATGCACAGAAAATGTCTTAGGAATCCAAAAAGTTGCATAGTTTTTAAGTGCAAGTGGAAATTTGCTGTTTGGATTTTGCGTGTCAAGAGTTAAGCACATTGACCTGATATAAGGAACACATGCCCAAAATGTCAATACTGCAGGTCATCCTCTGGGGAGAATGAATATGTACAGAAAAGTTCGTAGGAATCCAACAATTTGCATAGTGCTTAAGCGTAAGGGGAAATTTGCTGCTTGGATTTTGCGTGCGGAGATTCTAGCACATTGACTTGGTGTAAGCAGGAACCACTATAGCTCATCCTCTGGGGAGAATGAATGTGTACAGAAAGTGCCATAGGAATCAAAAAAGTTGCATAGTTTTTCAGTGCAAGTGGAAATTTGCTGTTTGGATTTTGCGTCCGCAGAATTTAGCACATTGACTTGACACAAGGAGGACACTGGAAACACTATAGGTCATCCTCTGGGGAGAGTGAATGTGTCCAGAGGATGTTATATGACAGGAATCCAACAATTTGGACAGTTTTAGTGCATAACTGGAAATGCTGGGGGGATTTCAGTGCCAGAAAACATTAGAATTCATCCCCTGAGGACCATGA
>NW_007583135.1:0-1107 GCF_000690725.1 Stegastes partitus
TATATATATATATATATATAGACCATCCAGCATCATGAAGTGCTTTAATGCCACTCAGCTCTCCTCGTTTTACCATTTTCATCAGGAATGAGGATTTTTAAATTGAATTCACCTTCTTATACCCAAATTTGAGCAACCGGGCTTCTCTGAGAAGTCAGAATTGAATCAAACATAACATTCAACCACTAAAACTACTTTTTTTGTTCAGAAATGCAAATAAATAACTAGAATTTGACATCTTAATCAAGAAATAATACTGTGCTTTACTACTTTTTCATTTTTTTTTGTAAAACAGTCAATCTGACAATTCATGGACAACAATAATAATTATATTTTAGCATTAAAAGTATAAATTTGGTTAAAGACCGTCTACATGATGGTGTATTAACCATTATAGAAATGAAAAATACTTTATTTATCCCAGAAGGGAAATTCAATAAATTAACTAAAAAATTCTTAATAAAAATTGTTCTTATAATAAAATATAAATATAAAATATAAATATTACATATATAAAATATAAAAGTAATTCTTAATAAAAAATTCTTAATAAAGAAACAGTTTTTTAAAAATCCTTATATTGGGTAGGGGTCTAACAAATTTGAAGAAGAAGAAGAAGGGCCAAACAGGTAAATAATGTCAACATCAAAAATCTATATTTTTATGAATAGTAATTCATTCTTTTATAATGTATGACAGTTCACAGTTTTTCTGTATTTACATCTGCTTAAAAAAATACCATTATTTTACATTTTTATTGTTATTGTCCCTGTTTTTTTAGTTTTTGTACATTACTGTATTTCACCTTTTTTTTTTTTTTAATGTGTTTTGGCATCTGGCACCATTACTGCCATTTTACCATTTGTATTTTTTATTTTTTATTTTTTTACAGCATCACTTGTGAGTGTAATGCATTGATTTATACCAAACAAAAACATAAACGCAGCATGTAATATTTTCTTAAATTGTATTCAATCTTTTTAATATAGGGGATTAAATATTTGTTGTTCCAACACACAGCATCCTGACAACAGAACGTCATCATGAAACAATACGCACTATATTAGAAATGATAAAAGGCAGATGGAGAGTGAGGCAATAAATCAC
>NW_007583136.1:0-1106 GCF_000690725.1 Stegastes partitus
TGAAGGACATGCAGCACATCTTTGGGAATAAAGAGAAATGCTCCATTTGGACTTTTAGAGCAGATGAAGTAGTGAAGACGATGCAGTGAATACATTTGAGTTGAAGTCAGTTCCAGTCTACCAGGTCGTACCACAGCTACCCAACCACCCAACGGTTAAATAAAACAAAGGCAGCGCTGCTAAAAGAACTACTGAATGCATCGCAATTAAATATAACACATTTTACTGTGCTGCCGTAGATATTCTTGGTGACCAGAGAATGAACCATGAACCACGCAACCAGTAAGCTGATATTTGTAGGGCAAGTCTGAAATATCTCAACACTCTGAGATAAAGCACCTTTCTCTTTGTTGCAAACATTCATAACCCCTTAAACCAGTACCGAGGTGGGTGTGGCCTTGCATACCTGCCACTTTGGTTGGTATGTGCAACAGCGCAAAGTGCAAAAACATGGACAGAAAGTGAATATAAATTACAGTGTGCGCTGGTTAATAGATCAGCCAATCCCATTGCTGACTCACATAACAGCTCCACAAAAGGAATAACAGCTCCACAGACTGTTGGTGCAGAGCACCTCTACATGAATGCACAATGCTACAAATCTGACGCTACAGACAGATGACATGTTTTTATCAACAGTTAAACAGTGAAATGACAGAAATCCATCCATCCATTATCTATACACCGCCTGACTAGGATCACGGGAAAGCTGGAGCCTATCTCAGGCGACTCAGGTCACCCTGAACAGGTCATCAGTCCATCGGAGGGCTACACAGAGAGGCAAAGAAGCACACTCACATTCACACCTACGGATAATTTAGAATCACCAATTAACCTCAACATGTTCTTGGACTCTGTGGGAGGAAGCTGGAGAGAACCCACGCTGCACGGGGAGAACATGCAAACACCACACAAAAGATCCCAGGCGTCCTAACCGGGGATCTTCTAGCTGTGAGGCGACGATGCTAACAACTGAGTCACCGTGCAGCCCTCAATGACAGAAATAAATCCGTCCATCCATTATCTATACACCGCTTAATCCTCACTAGGGTCGCGGGGGGCTGGAGTCTATCCCAGCTGACTCAGGGTGAAGGCAGGGGACACCC
>NW_007583137.1:0-1106 GCF_000690725.1 Stegastes partitus
TTCTGCCCAAAGCTGTGAACAGAAGATCCCTTTTCACTCCGACAGTCGGCATGTTGGCTGCTAATCCTCCTCAGCGCAGCGGGAAAGGACCCCGCCAGCCGGCTGTAGCTGTCTGGAGCGGTGCCTGACTGAAAGCAAGAATTTAGACGTCTAGTATTTTTAAATTAGAAATATTACCTCCACAGTCATTTTTATAAACAAATCACTTATTTTTTTAGATGAATAAATAGCGGCAAGTGTATTATATTTGACACATGAGTTTCTGAGACTTCTACATCATCAGTGTGATATTTTTTCCCTGATAAACCTGATGGACAGTCATCCTCAGATTTATTCATCCCCTCCATTAAAGAAAAGGAAAAACTCACAACAGTCACTGAAATACATAGAAACTGAAAAAAGTAATAATAAATAAAAATTTGCTAAATTACATTTTAGTGAAATAAGATGTTGGTTTTGAATTGTGGTTGAAAAGAATAATTTAGAAAAACAAACAAACTGTGGTGGACCAATGAGAGGCCTTTGCTGATGAGCAGTGGACCAATGAGAGGCCTTTGCTGATGAGCCCCAGACAAATGAGAGCCCTGTGCTGATGAGCAGTGGTCCAGAACATCTGTCAACAGGTGCAGAAATCTGACTGAGAGTTACAGGAAACACCTGATGGCAGTGATTGGCTCAGAGGGTTGTTCAACTAAATAGTAGTTTAGGGGTCCCATCATGCTTGTTTTTTTTGTTTAAAAAAAAAAAAAAAAAATAATTAATTTTTTTCCATTTATTTTTAAAATATTTCTGTCAAACCACAATTCAAAAGCAATGTCATGATTTCATTACCTTTTTCTGTATTATTACTTTTGTCAATTTGAACTTATTTCAGTGACAGCTGTTTTTTTTTCTTCTTTAATGGGAGGGTAGGAATACAGGATGACTGTATACAATCAGACACATTCAGTGCACAGATAATCCGCTATGGATCAGTAATTCATGCAGCAAAAATGCTGGATGCAGCAAAAATTAATGAGTTCACAAATAGCGATGCCTCATTAAGAAATACCTAATGCAACAAAGTTTGAAGATTAGGATAAAAATATAAAACTTTCAAAAGGCAG
>NW_007583138.1:0-1105 GCF_000690725.1 Stegastes partitus
AGACGATCAATGTCAATCCCTTCGCCGGAGTGGTTTTAATGTTGTGGTTAATCAGTGTCATTAACTTTAGGAGTGTTCTCTGGTGTCTGGAACCACAACGTTGGCAACAGATGTACTGTTAGTTGCAGGGTGCAGCATCTGTGGATTGGACTTGTTGCGGTACATCCTGCAGATGCTTGATCAGATTGGGGTCTGGGAATTTTGCAAGCCAGGTGGACGTCTTTGCATCTTTGTTATGACATGTTGCATATTTTTGCAGAATGACAGCAGCACTGTCCTACTAGAGGAGGCTCCTGCTACAAAAATGTTGCTACATGTCAAAGCGAAATCAATTTAAATGCCAGAATTCAAGGTTTTTCATTAAAGCTTTGCATTATACTGAGATAATCAATGTTATTCCCTTCACCGGAGTGGGTTTAATGTTGTGGTTATTCAGTGTGGTTAACTTTAGGAGAGTTCTCTGGTGTAAGGAACCAGGAAGTTAGCAGCAGATCTACTGTTGGTTGCAGGGTGCAGCATCTGTGGATTGGACTTGTTGCGTTGCGTCTCGCAGGTTCTCAATCAGATTGGGGTCTGGATGTCTTTGCATCTTTGTCATGACATGTTTCATATTTTGCAGTATGACAGCAGCATTGTCCTACTAGAGGAGGCTCCTGCTACAAAAATGTTGCTACATGTCAAAGCGAAATCAATTTAAATGCCAGAATCCAAGGTTTTTCATTAAAGCTTTGCATTATACAGAGATAATCAATGCTATTCCCTTCACCAGAGTGGGTTTAATGATAATCAGTGTGGTTTACTTTAGGAGAGTTCTCTGGTGTCTGAAACCAGCAAGTTAGCAGCAGATCTACTGTTGGTTGCAGGGTGCAGCATCTGTGGATTGGACTTGTTGCGTTGCAACTCGCAGATGCTCGATCAGTTTGGGTACTGGGAATTTTGCAATCCAGGTGGATGACTTTTACATCTTTGTCATGCCCCTTGAGATGTTCCATATTTTGCAGTATGACAGCAGCATTGTCCTACTAGAGGAGGCTGCTGCTGCAAAAATGTTCAGGTAGGTGCTACGTGTCGATGTGAAATCAATTTAAATGCCAGCGTCCAAGGT
>NW_007583139.1:0-1105 GCF_000690725.1 Stegastes partitus
TTTGGGGGGATTGTTCATTTTTTCCATGTTCAAGTTATCAGGATCATTATCAGGCTTCTGCAGAGCTTGGTGATGAGCTGATCATTTGAATCAGGTGTGTTGGAAGAGAGAAACATCTAAAACATGCAGGACTGTGGCCCTTGAGGACCAGGATTGGACACCACTGGTCTAAGCAGTTTTTAAACTTAAGAATAATGCTGGTAGACCTTGATAGCTGCTGAGGTCAGAGGGCTCTCTGGATTTATGTCATTTTCTTTCTGCTGCTTTAAACTGACCCTTTGCTTTCTGGCAACCTGGTATAGCAGGAAAAGCAAAAAGGGATTTTATTTCAACAGATGCACCATACTAAATTAACCTTGTCCTTCAACACCACAGCCATACTAGAAAAGCATTGGGTTGATGTGCTAGTTTAAAACACATGCCACATCAGTGTAACTTTAGATTACATATTGTAGACACATGCAGGGCACAAACTGATGGAGCATCAATTAAGGGTACTATAGATCATGGGTAAAGCTTGAAGTTGCATTTTAAAGCCCAATTCTGAAGTTACTGTAAGTGCTGCAAGGATCACCAAAAGCCTGACAGATTCTTTGTTTCTAAAAGACATGCACTACCACAGATGTTAACTGCTACTTGCTTTATGGAAGTTGTTTTCATGCAATTAAAAATTTGTGTGGTGCATAACTACACACTGTTGTTAGCTGATATGCCACACTACGCAAAGTAGGGTGCCGTAGTCATGAGTATGCAAGTGAAAACCTCATTTCCATGCCAGATAGAAAACCGCTGAAGACCACCGAGACATGTTTAAATAGATTTTATTGAAGGCACAGACCAAGTGTACAGTTTACTTTGCATTCCACCCAGAGACAAAGTAACATTAAAGCCAAGCTTTTCAGGGTCCTGGTTGCCGCTTCATGGCCCTTGTCACTATATGGCCAAGGAACTGGGTCATTTAGGCTCCACTACGGCCAAAAGCGACATTCCCAAACTGCTGCTTCTGCTGGTGGTGACCTGGTGGATGGACTGGGACATGTGGCAGGTCTCTGATGTAGTGGTTGTCGTGGTATTGGTCCCGTCCCTGCTCGTAACTGGTGCTGAA
>NW_007583140.1:0-1105 GCF_000690725.1 Stegastes partitus
TTTTATTAAAAAAAACGCCATCAACATGTCAAACATTTTTAGACTAAATGGGGATTCTACTTGATAATCCGACACTAAATGTAAAACCTTCTTTTATGTCGGATTGTCAAGACAGAGGTCCAGATACAAGGAGGGCTTGATGCTTGAACGGCCACTTCCACCCCGGGGCAGCGCTCTGACGGGGTGGAAGTGTCCAGAACACACAGGCAGTACTTGGGTGCTGCTGCTAGTTTAGTTAGCGCTCACACTTCTGTTTCCTCCATCGGTGGCGGCGGGGGAGTGGCAGATACGCTCCACCGTTACCATCACTCAGCAGATCACATACAAGTTGGATTTAATTGGAAATGTGAACGAACTCCCAGAAAATCGGATTTCACAAAAACATCTCAACGTAGCCAATCTGTGGGATTGTTCAGTCAGATAATACGCCGTTATCCTGATTGGTGACATTAATGGCTGTCGGTATGTTAAGGCTGTTTCTTTGAGCGGCTGTGATTCAGGTGGTAGAGCGGGTTGTCCTCTAATTGCAAGGTTGGTGGTTCGATCCCCGGCCCCTCCGAAGCTGAAGTGTCCTTGAGCAAGACACTGAACCTGAAGTTGCTCTCAGTGGACGGCAGCACCTTGTACGGCAGCTCTGTGGACGTTGGTGTGTGAATGGGTGAATGAGAAACACATTGTAAAGCGCTTTGAGTGCCGCTAAGGTAGAAAAGAACTGTAGAAGTGCAGTTCATTTACCATTTTATGGGTTCCGTTCGTTTTTCCTAGAAACCTGTCGGACAGCAAGGTTTTCGGATTGTAAAGGGTCGGATTATCGGGTCACGGCTGTATTTTGCTGTTTGGGTTTTTCGTTTGCTTCCATACTTGTCCTCCATCTGCCTGCAGTTCAGCTGAAGGGTCTCTGACTTTTTGTGACGTGATCGTTGGTCACATTGTGTTCGTTTTGACTTTTAGATAAAATATGCAACTTGTTTTTTTTTTTTTGCAGAATCTGCTTCATGCAAAAAGTTGGATTTTTTTTTTTTTGTCAAAACGTGAAAACGACACGTACATTTATTGAAACGTTGGTTAATTTCTCAACAGAGTCCAAATTTGAACACAATTAGTT
>NW_007583141.1:0-1105 GCF_000690725.1 Stegastes partitus
CTGACATTGCGGGCTCAAATCCAGTGTGAAAAAACAGAAACTTTATTTGTAAAATAAATACGGAAAATGAACATACAGATATACAGTTGAAACCATAAGTTTACATACACTGTATAGAAAGACTTAAACCTTTTTTTCCTCATTATCTGACATTATATCAGACAAAACTTTTCCTGCTTTAGGTCAGTTAGGATTAGCAAAATTATTTCTATTTGCTAAATGCCAGAACAATAAGAGAGAGAACTTTAAAAATATTTTTTATTGCTCTCTTCAAAGTCAGAAGTTTACATACACTAAGATTACAATGCCTTCAAACTATTTGGGAAATCCCAGATGATGATGTCATGGCTTTGGAAGCTTCTGATAGGTTAACTGACAACATTTGAGTTAATTGGAGACACACCTGTGGATGTGTTTTAAGACACACCTCAAACACGCTGCTTCCTTTTGTGACAACATGGAAAATCTAAAGAAACCAGCCAAGATATCAGGAAGAGAACTGTGGACCTCCACAAGTCTGGTTCATCCTTGGGTACAATTTCCAGATGCCTGAAGGTTCCACGTTCATCTGTTCAAACAATTATACACAAGTATAACATTATGGGAATGTCCAGCCATCATACAGCTCAGGAAGGAGACGAGTTCTGTGTCCCAGAGATGAAGTGTTTCGGTGGAAATGTGCGAATCAACCCCAGAACAAAAGTAAAAGAGAATGTAGTTATCCACAGTGAAACCAGTCCTGTACCGACATGGGCCAGAATTCTATCTATTGTTAGAAGCTTGTGGAAGGAAACCCAGAAGGTTTGACTCAAGTCATACAGTTTAAAGGCAATTCTACCAAGTCCTAAGGAAATGTATGTAAATGTCTGACTTTGAAGAAAGTAAGAAAAAATTCCCTAAAAATTCTGTCTCTCATTAGTCTGGCGTTTAGCAAATAGAAATAATTTTGGTAATCCTAACTGACCTGAAGCAGAAAAAGTTTAGTCACATTTGATGTCAGACAGTGAGAAAAAAAAAGAAGCTTGTATGTCTTTGTCTACGGTGTATGTAAACTCTGGTTTCAACTACAGATGTGTTGTTCTGTTAAACAGCATTGAAGATTTAC
>NW_007583142.1:0-1105 GCF_000690725.1 Stegastes partitus
GCTTTATCTCCAGAGACCAGCACAGGGTGGAGAGAAAAGGAAATCTCATTTAGATGTGTTCTCCTTATGAGCACATTTCATACCTTTAATAATAATTTTAAAAAAGAAGTTCAGTTGTTGATTACTCACAAACTAAAAAAAGTACAGTCGTGACTCGATAATCCGACACTAAATGTAAAACCTTCTTTTATGTCAGATTGTCAAGACGGAGGTCCAGATACAAGGAGGGCTTGATGCTGGAAGAGTCAGTTGTTTATTATTGTTCATAGTTGTTATAATAACTAGTGTATTGCTATAACACTACACATCGCTGGATTTCAGCCTAATTAACCGGTGTGATTGTGCACGTTACGGCCACTTCCACCCCGGGGCAGCGCTCCGACGGGCTGGAAGTGTCCAGAACACACAGGCAGTACTTGGCTGCTGATGCTAGTTTAGTTAGCGGTAGCTTCCGTTTCCGTTTCTGTAAACACTGAGCACGCTCGCTGCGTGTGACGTCATCGTGTCCTCTTTGGGACACTTTTGGGTCGTATGAAGTTCACACAGCAGATCACATACAAGTTGCATTTAACTGGAAACGTGAAGGAAGTCACAAAAAATCGGATTTCACAAAAAAAAAAAAAAATCCAAATGTAGCATCAAGTCCTGCAGTGTGAACGTAGCCAATCTGTGGGATTGTTCAGTCAGATAATATACCGTTATCCTGATTTGTGACATTAAATGTCATGTTGGAGTCAGAATCCAAGACTGTTGGTATGTTAAGGCTGTTTTTATGGGTTCTGTAGGTTTTTCCTAAAAACCTGTCGGATAGCAAAGTTTTGGATTGTTAAGGGTCAGATTATCGAGTTGTGACTGTATAGCTGTCCAAGCTCAGACACAGATTTAAATGAGACGGAGTTCATGGTCCAAGTTCTGAGTCGTTCACCATTTTTAGATCCACTCTGTTGATTCACTTCTCCTGTCGACCTTCTTACTTTCCTCATGGAGCTAATGTGTCTTTTCTTAATTCAGTGGTTCATACAGCCTCACTGTGAGCTGAAGGTGACGTTGATGTCCACATGCACTCAGTGTTTCCTGTTCCATGTGTTTAAAAACTATTGTTCAA
>NW_007583143.1:0-1105 GCF_000690725.1 Stegastes partitus
ACCACAGAGAAGGAGGCAGCTGATGAGTGTTTGCAGCAGAAGATATGAATCTGTTCTCAGGATTTTCAGACTGCTGACAGCCAATCAAACTTCTTTTCCTGTGTGGGTTTCTGCTCTGCGACACTGTTCGCTGTGGCTTTTCATTTTAATAGCACAACGACAGTTACAAGTATTGACTGGGTTGAAAGAATCATTGCAGGAAACATCTGTGTTCTTCATCTGTGAGAGAAACAGGTCAAATCCTCAAGTCAGAGCTGCAAATTCACTGTGATGGTATAAATACAAGAATAATGATCAACTGGGCGCAGAAAATCTGTTGATGCCAATTAAAAATGAATAAATGACGATAAAGAAAAACACAGATTCAAGAAGCAATAAAACCACAGAATAATAATTTAATACTGACACGAAGGGAAGTAACGTTAATCAAAAAAGAACCAATAATCACAAGTAAACTTATAACAATATAGAGTTAATAGATAATGGTTTTCATCATGTTATTATATGATTAAAAATGCAATAAAAAAGAGAATAAAAATAGAAAACAAGAATAAAGTTTCATGGTGCTTTAGTTATTTAGGATAAAATCAACACAACCAACATTTTTTCATTATTCAAACCTCAGCTGTGACAGATCAAACTGCTGAAACGTCAGGCTTCACTTCTTTTTTCATCATTCCACTCTGATGATCAGAGATTATTCATTCTACTTGTCCGATACTGAAGATTCTGAATCAACGACATGATGAAAAATAAGTGAAAATTTCAGGCTCTTGTTGTTTTAGTTCCTGAGGTATTTTCATTCAACCAGCCTCTAATGTCAACATGCAAAAAGCTGCTTAAAGTGTGTCAACAAGCAATTTTTAAAAATATCAAATCTCTGAATTTATTTGATATATCAATCTAAAATTTCACAAACATCTTTTTAAATATCCATATGTTATGCTAGAAAGAAATGATCATAAATAATAATAAAGCACAACATGTCACAACGGAAATTTCTGATCACTGATCAAAGGGATCAATAAGATGTATTGGTGAGATGTGATGGTGAGAAAAGACCAGCAGCAAACAGTCAGTCAGCATGTGTGCAGCTGGTGGACGG
>NW_007583144.1:0-1104 GCF_000690725.1 Stegastes partitus
TAAGTGTAGCCCTGTGATAGACTGGTTACCTGTCCAGGTGAACCTGCCTTCACCCTGAGTCAGCTGGGATAGACTCCAGCCCCCCACGACCCTAATGAGGATTAAGGTGTAGAGATGATGGATGAGTGAAATAACTAGCTGAGCATTCCCACCTTAAAACTGCAGGAAGAGCCAATGGAGCATTTCTGTATCACTGTTCTTCTTCAGGATCAGTTTCTATCTTGAACCTGCATGTAGAGGTTTGAGCAGAGTTGTAGGTGAGCTGGAGTGCTGAGCTGCAGCGAGAGTAAACATGTGACTTTCATAAACAGAGATGAGTTTTTAGGGATTAAATCAACAACAACCATGTCAGTGGTATCTTAGTTAATGTTTGCGATATTGGTTTTTCTTTAAAGTTGAATGAGTTTTTTAGGGACCAGTGTGACGGATTTAAGCCTCGATCTTACTTTCTTATGGGTGCACAGACAACATGGATGTCTAGTTGTTGTTGTTGTGCTACTCTCTAGTCCGCCTTGAGAACTCTGTTGCGTACATGCACATTTATTCACTTGACAAGATAATGAAATGTACCTCCCACAAGCCCTGGCATACATGTCAGTGCTGAAATAGAACACTAGCCTCAGTGGCCTTTAATCAGAGAGGTTGCACTTTGCTGAATGTGTGACGGGACGTACTGTGGCGTCCATTTTAATGCAACAACTCCCATTTTGGAGCTCAACTGTACCTATAAAGCCTTACGTCACTGTCCAACTCAAATGCTGCAAACGACCAAAGAAATACTGAAGCTAAAATCCCGATTACACCGTTTCCAGAATGATGATGAGGTCACGCATGCTGTTGAGTATCTGGAGGCTCAAGATGTGACCCTCTAGATGCAAAGGGCTAATGCTAAGCTAATGAAAACTCAATGGTTCGTGGCTACAGGGGATAATACACCAATGACACACAATTCTAAATTTTATTTCTGTCAACACCTCCTCATAAATCTGACACACTGGACTTTTATTAGACTTTATTCCAGGTATGGATGCGTTACTGAACATGACCTCTCTAAATTAACCTCTCTAATAAACTGTCAAAATAAAGCTACCGGTAGCTACGACA
>NW_007583145.1:0-1104 GCF_000690725.1 Stegastes partitus
CCACACCGACTTGTTACCGGATTTCTGTCCTTTTTTTTTCTCCAAAAGTCTGATTTAATAAACAGTTATTTTTAACACACATCGAGTCAATCATGTCTCTCTTGCTTGTTTTCATGATTATTATGAATAATAATCAGCTGAAAATAGTGTGTGTGGCAACATGAGAGCAGAGAGTGGTCAGACTGGAACCAGTACCAGTACAGCTGTAGAACATGTTCTCAGCTTCACTGCCTGGATATCAGCTGCTGCCATCTGTGCCAGCCACGTCTCACATTCAGCTTCTCTTTCTGAGGCCAGAAATCGAGCAGGCAGATTCTCCTAAAGCCTTGGAATTACACAGGGAGTGGAACAAATGGGATTTCTCTTGTCTTTGATCTTCATTTTCAGTCTGATGCCATCTGCATGGAAAGACACTAGCATGGCCCACTGCTGCAGACAAGGGAGCCGCATTAATATTTAAATGATTGCAATTATCCAAAGAGGCCGCGTGCATACATGTCGTTGCAAGCCCAATTTGAAGGCTGCATCTGCTGCTCACATTTGATCATGGTTATAAACATCAATGGATGGAGATTCTCTGCACATTGTTTAGGGATGATCTCATCATCTGTACATACAGTAGATACAGTATTTTTAGCAGTAAATGTAATACAGACTATAAGCAGTCAAAATGATGTGATTTAGTAAAACGATGTTATTGGATGTAGCATTCAGGGAGGTTTAAGCATAATCACACATAATGACGGCCCATTACAGTCTGCAGCACTGTGTGTAAATGATGAAAGAGGAGTGATCCTCAGGGAAGCTGGATGCTGCTTCTCCCTGTAGCTCAATCGCAGATGGAACCGTGATCTCAACCTTCCTTATTATTCTCTGAAAATAAGATAGAAAGGCTGGAATATCAGTAGAACTTGTCTTAAAGGACCAGTTCTGCGTTGTAGGAAATTAACCTCTTTGCTTTCAGACTGATACGAAATCTCAAAGTTCTGTCTGTGTGCTGAGCAGAACTATAGTCCCGGCCTGGTTCGGCTCGTTTAGCACAAAACGTCATTAGAATGTGTAACCTGACACTACAGGTAACCAGCCTATCCCAGCTGACTCAGG
>NW_007583146.1:0-1104 GCF_000690725.1 Stegastes partitus
AACACACGTTTGATGAATGAACAAAACTGGTGCTATTCACAGAGCTAGGCGGGGTTAGCTTGACTTCCTTATGGGGTAAACCGAGTCTTTTGCATTTTATTATTATTATTTTTATATATAGAGTAATGGTGCCTGTGTGTTTCTGTGCATGTTTTTTTTTTGTCTGTTAACAGTCTAGTTGTTCACAGCAGAGGAGTTTGAACCTGAAGCTTCATACGTGACCTTGGTGTGGTCCTTTCTCGAAGTGATTAGATTTTGGGGTCAATACATGCGTTGGTGACCACTACAGAGGTCAAACATTTTCCAAAAACATCTCTGTGTGACTGAAAATGCACAATAAGACACAAGTTTAGTAATAAACTTAGGAAGACCTATAAACTGGTGATGTAACATATGACCTTGAGACTAAGGTCAAGGTCACACTGAAGGTCTTAAATCATCACACATTTTAAATCCATTATAACTTGGAAAAGGTGTAAGACAAGCACATAGTTTTTTATTACAATCACATAGGAACCCACATTGGTCATGTGACATTTGACCTTGGATGAAAGGACAAAGTCAAAATCAAGGTCATACATCTCAGGTGCTTAGCTGTAGGCGTAAATTACAGCAAAACACTTCCCCTCCATGCAAACTATCTGTGTGACATGACAGACTAAGCTCTTGTTACATTATGCATCATTTTAAGGCAAAATCAAGGCAAGGTCATCCTCAAGTAGGTGCACAGTACAACACAGAATCAGGTAAACATGCATACATTGGGTATGTCCCTCCACTGAGGGCTCTCTAGTTATTATGGATTCACTTTAGACTGCTGTCTTTGGACAAACTATTTAAAATCATCCTGCTGATCACCTCCGCTGAGACACACCCTGATATACTCAGTGCTCAATCCAAACCCTGTCTCTGAAAAATGGCATTCCCATACAGCCAAACTGCTTTCTTCATGAGGTTTTGACAGGAATACATTTTCTCCAATTAAGGTAACAGTATGACTTTTAAAGAGCCGCAAAGTGCGTGTTTGGAGGGTGGAGGGATTGTGATTGCACTATCCCTGGGGGTTCATGCCACATGTGGAACTAATATTCTCAGATTTAACTT
>NW_007583147.1:0-1104 GCF_000690725.1 Stegastes partitus
CCTTCTGCTCGCTTCGTCTGCATCGTCGCTGCCGACTGTCAATCAAGCCAGCCACGCCCCTTAACGCCCCATAATGTTGACGATTTTTTAAAAATTCAGTATTGATTTACTTTCAGATTGGCCACCTGATCTCTGGATTTGACCATGAAAACTAATGAGAAAAAAATCCTGAGCTGTAGAAATGCAGTGTTTCATGATCTGTGATCACTTCTTTTCCAATTCCAGTCTATGGGAGCCAGGGCTTTTTGGAGCCAGCAGCTAGCGGACGTAGGTTTTTGACAATTCCGGGTTGGCTTCATTTTTCAGGGCCGGTTGCTACGTCCATCTTTTTTACAGTCTATGGTTGCTCCCTATGGCAGGCAGCGCCTTGCATGGCATCTCTGTCACCATTGGTGTGTGAATGGGTGAATGAGAAACACATTGTGAAGTACTTTGGACGGCTCAGGTGATAGAGCGGGTCAGTCAATGATCGGAAGGTCGGCGGTTCGATTCCACCCTGTGTCATGGTTGTTGTGTCCTTAAGCAAGACACTTCCCACAACTTGCCTGGTGTGAATGGATGGATTGTTTGAGGTGGTGGTCGGAGGTGCAGAATGGCAGCCACGCCTCTGTCAGTCTGCTACCACCACCGAGATGAATGTGTATGAATGAATAATTGACAGTGTAAAGCGTCTTTGACCATCTAGAAAAACGCTACATAAATGATGATGGCGGCGAGCATGGATGCAGCGCCCCCTTCAGGAGACAAGCGTGAACGTTTAGTGTCTTGTCTATCCCAGACGTGCATTCTTCAAACCTTACTAATTAAGCGCTCTCTCATCTTGTCTGTACTACTGTGTATGTAAAGCAAAATGACAATACACTTGATTTGATTTGATTAAATTATTATTACAAGCGTTATATAAGTGCAGACCGTTTAAATGTCCATTACCTCGACTGAACTTTGTGAATGTGAGATAAGGACAAAGTGTTTCTAGCGGGTAGTCTAAACACCATGAAAACCATCACACCCATTTGCAGGAGGTTGTTTTCTGTTTTCTGGTCCCGTTCTGTATCTAAGAACCAATGCTTCATGTTTTTAGTCAGTCACTTGTTCAGAATCAGT
>NW_007583148.1:0-1103 GCF_000690725.1 Stegastes partitus
AATGAATCTTTAAGTGTTGTGTACTTTATTACAGTAATTATAAAACAGTTGGAAGAACTTCAAAATAAACTTCCTCCAGTGAATACTACACTCTAAAAGGTAATAGCAATGCTTACTGGAATCACTTTAGTTTGCTTATTTCTCATTGTCCTGTTCATTTAACTCATGGACTGAAAGAGTTATAAACAGTTTAGTAAAACTAAGTCGACTTGAGTAAACTGGACTTGAACCGTTCTGTTCCTGGACTGAACGCAGAGCTCAGCAGTGCACATGTGCAGGAGAAGTTTCCAGAACCTTTATGGGGCAGCTGGGGCTCAGGTGGTAGAGCGAGTCGGTCAATGATCGGAAGGTTGACGGTTCGATTCCGTCCTGTAAACTGTGTCATGGTTGTTGTGTCCTTGGGCAAGACACTTCACCACCTTGCCTGGTGTGAATACGTATGAATGGATTGTTTGAGGTGGTGGTTGGAGGGCAGAATGGCAGCCACGCCTCTGTCAGTCTGCCCCGGGGCAGCTGTGGCTACAACCGTAGCAACCACCACCAGAATGAATGTGTGTGAATGAATAACTGACAGTGTAAAGCGACTTTGAGTGTCTAGAAAAGCGCTATAAAAATCAGATCAATTATTACCATGTAAGTTTCTAACCCTTGGAAACATCAAGTTCATTATACTATTATGCTATTTTTAAGTCACAAAATTAAGTAAATACAACTAAATTTTAAGTAAACTTTGCAAGCAGATATGAAGTAAACTGAATATAAGACTAATGTTTGTATTTACTCACCTTTTTTGAGCGCAACCGGTTTCCTAGATTTGTTTAAGTAAGATCAACTTTTCACATTTTACAGTGTAGATGAGAGAGGGGTGTTAAAATACTAGTTTAAAATCAATTAATGCAGAAATTTAAATTACACACAACATCAAGTTGATGTAATTGCCAACATTACTGTGTCAGTGCAAATGTATCAAAATCGGGTCATCGTAGCGTAAGGTTTATCTGAATCATTAAATTAGAACATAATCTTAGAAACATGCATTTAATCCGGTGATGTAAACAAGTCCCATGAATCACTTTGTGGAGTGTGCAGTATAGAAGCTAACA
>NW_007583149.1:0-1102 GCF_000690725.1 Stegastes partitus
CATATGTGACTCTACACTGCTGCAGAATGTTCAGATCTGTTACGTCCTGGCCTTTATCTACACCCAGCCCTCCTCAGTCGCTGCACCTCTGACACTCCAGCTTCACCTGCAGCTCTCCTCCAGCACTGTGAATCTAGTCTAGGCTACACAATGGCAAGCTGTAATATCAGAGAAGTTTGGCCATTCGTGTCTAAAACCACATTTTGATGAAAAATAACAATATTGAAAGCCTCTCCCGTTGATAGGAAGTTGATAGGATTGATTGCATGGGTTTGTTTGAAACCTCATCTGAGTCCATGTTCTAAGGCTGTCATCAGGACACTGCAAATGCTCAGCCTTGATGCTGACTGCTCAGTTTGCTCATAAAGTGTCTGCCAGGAAAAAAATGGACATTTAGATCATTTGGAATGGACGTGTTAACAAGGTGGCTTGGTGGTTAGCATCGTTGCCTCGCAGCTAGAAGGTCGCCGGTTCGCCTCCCGGTGAGGACACCCGGGATCTTTCTGCGTGGAGTCTCCATGTTCCTCCCATGCTCTCCGGGTTCTCCGGCTTCCTCCCACAAGATCTCCAGCCCCCCACGACCCTAGTGAGGATTAAGCGGTGTATAGATAATGGATGAATGGATGTCACCAAGATTTTTAAAAAAACAATTTCAGTGGAGGGGTCTTTAGCAGCAGCAGCATTACTAAGTTACACAAAAATCACAAAACTGGTTCCATGAAGACTACCATCCAGATGACCTTCCACAAATCCACAAAAATCTAAATTACGTGTACCTGTCATATTTGGTCTATATCTCCAATTTTTTTCTGAATGCTCTGAAAAGTTGTGAAGTTGTGATTACATTGCATAGTTTGGGCTTAAAAAGGAATTATTTTATTTTATTTTAACCTGTTTCACTGTTGTTATAAAGTACAACCCCTCAATATCAAATACTTTATTCATATAGACAATGCACCATCCATCCATCCATTATCTACACACCACTTAATCCTCACTAGGGTCGTGGGGGGGACACCTGGACAGGTAACCAGTCTATCACAGGGCTACACTTAGAGACAGACAACCAAGCACACTCACATTCACACCTACGGACAATTTA
>NW_007583150.1:0-1102 GCF_000690725.1 Stegastes partitus
AAATTGTCCGTAGGTGTGAATGTGAGTGTGCTTGGTTGTCTGTCTCTAAGTGTAGCCCTGTGATGGACTGGTGACCTGTCCAGGGTGTCCCCTGCATTCGCCCTGAGTCAGCTGGGATAGACTCCAGCCCCCCATGACCCTAGTGAGGATTAAGTGATGTATAGATGATGATGGATGGATGGTGTCATGACTCGACTTGCCTGGGTCGGGCCAGCGATGATCAGGCAGCGTCGTCGAAACACATAACTGAAATACTGATCTTTAGCTGGGTACTTCAGGCCCCAAAAAAAGTTCTATGAGAAGGAAAAAAATCTGCAAACATTCGTCAGAGTCTGATGTGAATAATGTTTATTTGAAACAGAGGCTGCACGAACAAACATGAGCAAAATCTGGAGACTTGGCTGGCTAACAATGCATTACATGTCCTTATATAGTTGCGAACTTCGTCCAACTCCCCTCCTACCGTGGAAAAACCCCAACCTGATTTCTTTGATACCCATCAGAGAGTCCGTAGTCAGCACTATTTCCTGCTTAGCACAGCGAAATCTAAGACTCTGCTGCTACGCTGGGTTCCTGCTTGCCCCCCCCCCAGTGATGAGCTTCTTACGACTTTCCGGACACCATCTTTACCGGGTCATTTCCAGGCCATGGTGTCCTCACCTGAACTCGCAGCGCGGGGGAGAGCGCATGTGTGTCAGTCCTGCTGTATTCCAGCCTGCCAGCAGGTCTCAGCGTTCAGTAGATTTTCATTAGGTTGGGTTTTTTCCACAGGTTTGTCCAGTCTGTTCATAACTTTTGTTTTGTTTACACATGATATTATTTACACACATTATTTCTTTATGCTTAACTTTTACACATCACATTTTAGTCTTGTTTCCACATTTACTTAACCGTCCTAATCATGTTTTTAGGTTTGTTTTTTTATGTAACTCTAAAAGTCAGTTTTGTCTTTTGTTCAATTCTAAAAATCCCACAACAATGGATCATGTCTTGATGTTGTCTTTAAATGTCACCTAGAACAGGGATTGTAAAAAGGTTACAGCCTACACCTTGTTTTTAGTTCCTGTATTTGAGAAATTCTCTTTTCAAATTGTTTCTTACC
>NW_007583151.1:0-1102 GCF_000690725.1 Stegastes partitus
AAGTGTTAATATAAGAGGGAGCTGCAAGACGAAGCTCATTCCTCTTTTCTGTAAATAAAGCTTCACTAAATGCTGCAAGCAAAAGCCCAACTTTATTCGGGAGCCTGTCTATAAACTTGAGTTAACATAACTGATAAAACCACCAAAAAATAAGGCAAAGTTGTCATAAAGCAGGTTTATTGTATTCACTGAGCATTTATTGCCTGATGATATACGCTGATATACTATTATACGGTTACATCTACGACTGTGTAGACTTTTACCAGTGACTCGGGATGCATTCAGTAGAGCTTCATGCCTCCTGATTACTCCTGTGCTTTAACTGATGTTCCATCTTGGTGAGGATTTTTCGATTCCTCTGCTTCTCCAAGTGGAGCCATGATGCAGACATGCAGACAGACACAGCACGCGAGTCCAAAACTGAGAACGCTAACAGCTCGTTACACCGTGTTCATGTAGTTAGACTAATTGAAAATTGCAGGTTTACTCAATTTAGCTTCACGGATCACAGGCTTTCTGAGTTGTGTGTCAGCGATTGCAGGTGAAACCGCTGCTTGGTTTCTACTTTGGGGGCCTGTATTTTGATATAGTCTCTGTCAAGGATTTGATTGTTCGCAAGAGGAAATACTGCAGCTGTCCAGCTTTGAAAAATGAAATTACTGAGAGGAGATACGATTTAGAAGTGATATTGCACAGTGGTGTACTCATTTGTTGTTTACTCTATATGTCATGGAGCAAAAAGTACAAAACTTCCCTCCAAAAAATGTGCTGGAGTGGACGTATAGAGCGCCCTACACTGGAAATACTCAAGTAAAGTAGCTCAGCACTGTACCTGAGAGCCATACTTGAGTAAATGTTTTCACCTCTGGTAAAGACAGCCTGTTTCCTCTTATGTTTAAAGTCAGCTGCAACACATACAACCACATTCTGTCAAAATGTGCGGAGAAATGTGTGTTCGGTTTAGCGCGCTCATTCCTGCGTGTTCAAAGCTGCGTCGGCTCCAGTGAAGACGGAGCGGTTGACATCACAGGCGCCTTGTACTTACATAACTCGCTCTGTATTCTCTCTCACTCTTTCTGCCTCCCGTTTTTTTTTTTTTTTT